>NW_027457997.1:0-203841 GCF_050624435.1 Tenrec ecaudatus | reverse complement strand
GGCTCCCCTAGCCTTAGGCTAGTGCACACCTAGGCTTAGGCTAGGGCACCCCTAGGTTTAGGCTAAGGATAGGGCTCCCCTAGCCTTAGGCTTGGGCTCCCCTAGCCTAGGCTAGGTAACCCTTAGGCTTAGGATAGAGCTCCCAAAACCTTAGGCTAGGGCACCCCTAGCCTTAGGCTATGGCTCCCCTTGCCTTAGGCTAGGGCACCCCTAGGCTTAGGCTAAGGCTAGGGCTCCCGTAGCCTTAGGCTAGGGCTCCCCTAGCCTTAGGCTAGGGCTCCCTTAGCCTTAGGCTAGGGCTCTCCTAGGCTTAGGTAAGGCTAGGGCTCCCCTAGCCTTAGGTTAGGGCTCCCCTAGCCTTAGGCTAGGGCACCCCTATGCTTAGACTAAGGCTAGTGCTCCCCTAGCCTTAGGCTAGGGCTCCCCTAGGCTTAGGCTAAGGCTAGGGCTCCCCTAGCCTTAGGCTAGGGCTCCCTTAGCCTTACGTTAGGGCACCCCTACGCTTAAGCTAAGGCTAGGGCTCCCCTAGCCTTAGGCTAGGACTCCCCTAGCTTTAGGCTAGGCTCCAGTAGCCTTAGGTTAGGGCACCCCTAGGCTTAGGCTAAGGGTAGGGCTCCCCTAGCCTTAGGCTAGGGCACCCCTAGGCTTTGGCTAAAGCTAGGTCTCCCCTAGCCTTAGGCTAGGGCTCCCCTAGCCTTAAGCTACGGCTCCCCTAGCCTTCGGCTAGGTCACCCCTAGGCTTGGGCTAAGGCTAGGGCTCTCCTAGCCTTAGGCTTGGGCACCCATAGGCTTAGGCTAAAGCTCAGGCTCCCCTAGCCTTAAGCTAGGCTCCACTAGGCTTAGGCTAGGGCTCCCCTAGCCTTAGGCTAGGGCTCCCCTAGGCTTAGGCTAGCGCTCCACTAGCCTTAGGCTACGGCACCCCTAGGCTTAGGTTAGGGCTCCCCTAGTCTTAGGCTAGGGCTCCCCTAAGCTTAGGCTAGCGCTCCCCTAGCCTTAGGCTATGGCTCCCCTAGCCTTAGGCTAGGGCACCCCTAGGCTTAGGTTAGGGCTACCCGAGCCTTAGGCTAGGGCTCCCTGAAACTTAGGCTATGGCACCCCTAGGCATAGGCTAAGCTTAGGGCTCCCCTAGCCTTAGGCTTGTGCTCCCCTAGCTTCAGGCTAGGGCACCCCTAGGCTTAGGCTGAGGCTAGGGCTCCCCTAGCCTTTGGCTAGGGCTCCCCTAGCCTTAAGCTAGGGCACCACTAGGCTTAGGCTAAGGCTAGGGCTCCCCTAGCCTTAGGTTAGGGCTCCCGTAGCCTTAGGCTAGGGCTCCCATAGCCTTAGGCTAGGGCAGCCCTAGGCTTATGCTAAGGCAAGGGCTCCCCTAGCCTTAGGCTATGGCTCCCCTAGCCTTAGGCTAGGGAACCCCTAGGTTTAGGCTAAGGCTAGGGCTCCCCTAGCCCTAGTTTCGGGCACCCCTAGGCTTAGGCTAAGGCTAGGGCTCCCCTAGTCTTAGGTTAGGGTTCCCCTAGCCTTAGGCTAGGGCTCCCCTAGGCTTAGGCTACGGCTCCCCTAGCTTTAGGCTAGGGCACACCTAGGCGTAGGCTAAGACTAGGGCTCCGCCAGCCTTAGGCTAGGGCTCCCCTAGGCTTAGGATAAGGCTAGGGCTCCCCTAGCCTTAGGCTAGTGTTCCCCCAACCTTAGCCTAGGGCATCCCGAGGCTTAGGCTAAGGCAAGGGCTCCACTAGCCTTATGCTATGGCTCCCCTAGCCTTAGGCTAGGGAACCCCTAGGCTTAGGCTAAGGCTAGGGCTCCCCTAGCCTTAGGCTAGGGCTCCAATAGCCTTAGGCTAGGGCACCCCTAGGCTTAGTTTAGGGCACCCCTAAGCTTAGGCTAAGGCAAGGGCTCCCGTAGCCTTATGTTATGGCTCCCCTAGCCTTAGGCTAGGGAACCCCTAGGCTTAGGCTAAGGCTAGGGCTCCCCAAGCCTTAGTTTCGGCACCCCTAGGCTTAGGCTAAGGCTAGGGCTCCCTTAGCCTTAGGGTAGGGCTCCCCTAGCTTTAGGCTCAGGCTCCCCTAGGCTTAGGCTAAGGCTAGGGCTCCCCTACCCTTAGGCTAGTGTTCTCCTAGCCTTAGGCTGGGGCACCGCTAGGATTAGGCTAAGGCTAGGGCTCCCCTTGCCTTAGGCTAGGGCTCCCCTAGCCTTAGGCTAGGACACCCCTAGGCTTAGGCTAAGGCTAGGGCTCACCGAACATTAGGCTAGGGCTCCCCTAACCTTAGGTTAGGGCACCCCTAGGCTTAGGCTAAGGCTAGCGCTCCCATAGCCTTAGGCTAGAGCTCCATGAGCCTTAGGTTAGGGCTCCCCTAGCCTTAGGCTAGGGCACCCCTAGGCTTAGGCTAAGGCAAGGGCTCCTCTAGGCTTCAGCTAGGGCTACCCTAGCCTTAGGCTAGGGCACCCCTACGCTTAGGCTAAGGCTCGGGCTCCCCTAGCCTTAGACTAGATCTCCCCTAGCCTTAGGCTAGAGCTCCTCAAGCCTTAGGCTAGGGCTCCCCTAGCCTTAGGCTAGGGCTCCCCTAGCCTTAGGCTAGGGCACACCTAGGCTTAGGCTAAGGCTAGGGCTCAGCCAGGCTTAGGCTGGGCTCCCCTAGGCTTAGGCTAAGGCTAGGGCTCCCCTAGCCTTAGGCTAGGGCTCCCCTAGCTTTACTTTCGGGCACCCCTAGGCTTAGGCTAAGGCTAGGGCTCCCCTAGCCTTCGGCTAGGGCTCCCATAGCCTTAGGCTAGGGCACCCCTAGGCTTAGGCTAAGGATAGGGCTCCCCTAGCCCTAGGCTAAGGCTCCCCTAGCCTTAGGCTAGGGCACCACTAGGCTTAGGCTAAAGCTCGGGCTCCCCTAGCCTTAGGCTAGGGCTCCCCTAGGCTTAGGCTAGCGATCCCCTAGCCTTAGGCTACGGCACCCCTAGGCGTAGGCTAGGGCTCCCCTAGCCTTAGTCTAGGGCTCGCCTAGGCTTAGGCTAGCGCTCCACTAGTCTTAGGCTATGGCTCCCCTAGCCTTAGGCTTGTGCTCCCCTAGTCTTAGGCTAGGGCACCCCTTGGCTTAGGCTAAGGTTGGACCTCCCCTAGCCTTCGGCTAGGGCTCCCCGAGCCTTAGGCTAGGGCTCACCTTGGCTTAGCCTAAGTCTAGGGCTCCCCTAGCCTTAGGCTAGGGCACCCCTAGGCTTAGGCTAAGGCTAGGGCTCCCCTACCCTTAGGCTAGTGTTCCCCTAACCTTAGGCTAGGGCACCCATAAGCTTAGTCTAAGGCTAGGGCTCCCCTAGCCTTAGGCTAGGGCACCCCTAGGCTTAGGCAAAGGCTAGGGCTCCCCTATCCTTAGGCTAGGGCACCCCTAGGCTTAGGCTAAGGCTAGGGCTCCCCTACCGTTAGACTAGTGTTCCCCTAACCTTAGGCTAGGGCACCCCTAAGCTTAGTCTAAGGCTAGGGCTCCCCTAGCCTTAGGCTAGGGCACCCCTAGGCTTAGGCTAAGACAAGGGCTCCCCTAGCCTTAGGGTATCGCTCCCCTAGCCTTAGGATAGGGAAGCCCTAGGCTTAGGCTAAGGCTAGGTCTCCCCTAGCCTTAGTTTCGGGCACCCCTAGGCTTAGAATAAGGCTAGGGCTCCCCTAGCCTTACGCTAGGGCTCCCCTAGCCTTAGGCTAGGGCTCCCATAGCCTTAGGCTAGGGCTCCCCTAGCCTTAGGCTAGGACACACCTAGGCTTAGGCTAAGGCTATGGCTCCGCCAGCCTTAGGCTAGGGCTCCCCTAGGCTTAGGCTAAGGCTAGGGCTCCCCTAGCCTTAGGCTAGTGCTCCCCTAGCCTTACGTTAGGGCACCCCTAGGCTTAGGCTAAGGCTAGGGCTCCCCTAGCCTTAGGCTAGGACTCCCCAACTTTAGGCTAGGCTCCACTAGCCTTAGGTTAGGGCACCCCTAAGCTTAGGCTAAGGCTAGGGCTCCCCTAGCCTTAGGCTAGGGCACCCCTAGGCTTAGGCTAAGGCTAGGGCTCCCCTAGCCTTAGGGTAGGGCACCCCTAGGCTTAGGCTAAGGATAGAGCTCCCCTAGCCTTAGGCTAAGGCTCCCCTAGCCTTAGGCTAGGGCACCCCTAGGCTTAGGCTAAGGCTATGGCTCCCCTAGCCTTGGGCTAGGGCTCCCCTAGCATTGGGCTAGGTCTCCCCTAGCCTTAGGCTAGGGAACCCCTTGGCTTAGGCTAAGGCTAGGTCTCCCCTAGAATTCGTTTCGGGCACACCTAGGCTTAGGCTAAGGCTAGGGCTCCGCCAGGCTTAGGCTAGGGCTCCCCTAGGCTTAGGCTAAGGCTAGGGCTCCCCTATCCTTAGGCTAGGGCTCCCCTAGCCTTACGTTAGGGCACCACTAGGCTTAGGCTAAGGCTAGGGCTCCCCTAGCCTTAAGCTAGTGCTCCCCTAGGCTTAGGCTAAGGCTAGGGCTCCCCTAGCCTTAGGCTAGGGCACACCTAGGCTTAGGCTAGGGCTCCCCTAGCATTAGGCTAGGGCACCCCTAGGCTTAGGCTAAGGCTAGGGCTCCCCTAGCCTTAGGCTAGGGCACCCCTAGGCTTAGTCTAAGGCCAGGGCTCCCTGAGACTAAGGCTAGGGCTCCCCTAGCCTTAGGCTATGGTACCCCTAGGCTTAGGCTAAGGCTAGGGCTCCCCTAGCCTTAGGTTAGGGCTCCCCTAGCCTTAGGCTAGGGCACCCCTAGGCTTATGCTAAGGCTAGGGCTCCCCTGCCCTTAGGCTAGTGTTCCCCTAACCTTAGGCTAGGGCACACCTAGGCTTAGGCTAAGTATAGGGCTCCCCTAGCCTTAGGCTAGGGCTCCCCTAGCCTAGGCTAGGGCACCCCTAGGCTTAGGATAGAGCTCCCCTAGCCTTAGGCTAGGGCACCCGTAGGCTTAGTTTCGGGCAAGCTTAGGCTTAGGCTAAGGCAAGCACTCTCCTAGCCTTAGGCTAGGGCTCCCCTTGCCTTACGTTAGGGCTCCCGTAGCCTTAGGCTAGGGCACCCCTAGGCTTAGGCTAAATCTAGGGCTCCCCTAGGCTTAGGCTAGGGCACCCCTAGGCTTAGGCTAAGGCTAGGGCTCCCCGAGCATTAGGCTAGAGCTCCCTGAACCTTAGGCTATGGCTCCCCTACCCTTAGGCTAGTGTTCCCTTAACCTTAGGCTATGGCACCCCTAGGCTTAGGCTAAGGCTAGGGCTCCCCTAGCCTTAGGCTAGTGCTCCCCTAGCCTTAGGCTAGGGCACCCCTAGGCTTAGGTTAAGGCTAGGGCTCCCCTAGCCTTAGGCTAGGGCACCCAAAGGCTTACGCTAAGGCTAGGGCTCCCCTAGCCTTAGGCTAGGGCTCCCCTAGCCTTAGGCTAGGGCACACCTAGGCTTAGGTTAAGGCTAGGGCTCCACTAGCCTTAGGCTAGGTCACCCCTAGGCTTAGGCTAATACTAGGGCACCCCTAGCCTTAGGCTAGGGCTCCCCTAGCCTTAGGCTAGGGCACCCCTAGGCTTAGGCTAAGGCTAGGGCTCCCCTAGCCTTAGCTTCGGGCACCCCTAGGTTTAGGCTAAGGCTAGGGCTCCCATAGCCTTAGGCTAGGGCTCCCGTAGCCTTAGGCTATGGCTCCTGTAGTCTTAGGCTAGGGCTCCCCCAGCCTTAGGCAAGGGCTCCCCTAGCCTTAGGCTAGGGCTTCCCTAGCCTTAGGCTAGGCTCCCCTAAACTTAGGTTAGGGCACCCTTAGGATTAGGCTAAGGCTAGGGCTCCCCTAGTCTTAGGCTAGGGCTCCCCTAGCTTTAGGCTAGGACACCCATAGGCTTAGGCTAAGGCTAGGGCTCCCCGACCATTAGGCTAGGGCTCCCCTAACCTTAGGCTAGGGCACCCCTAGGCTTAGGCTAAGGCTAGCGCTCCCATAGCCTTAGGCTAGGGCTCCCCTAGCCTTAGTTTAGGGCTACCCTAGCCTTTGTCTAGGGCACTCCTAGGCTTAGGCTATGGATAGGGCTCCGCCATCCTTAGGCTAGGGATCCCCTAGGCTTAGGCTAAGGCTAGGGCTGCCCTAGCCTTAGGCTAGGACTCCCCTTGCCTTAGGCTAGGCTACCCTAGGCTTAGGGTAGGGCACCCCTAGGCTTAGGCTAAGGCTAGGGCTCCCCTAGCCTTAGGCTAAGGCTCCCCTATCCTAGGCTAGGGCACCCCTAGGCTTAGGCTAAGGCTAGGGCTCCCCTAGCCTTAGGCTAGGGCTCCCCTATCCTTAGGTTAGGGCACACCTAGGCTTAGGTTAAGGCTAGGGCTCCCCTAGCCTTAGGCTAGGACTCCCCTTGCTTTAGGCTAGGCTACCCTAGGCTTAGGGTAGGGCACCCCTAGGCTTAGGCTAAGGCTAGGGCTCCCCTAGCCTTAGGCTAAGGCTCCCCTATCCTAGGCTAGGTTACCCCTAGTTTTAGGCTAAGGCTAGGGCTCCCCTAGTCTTAGGCTACGGCTCCCCTAGCCTTAGGCTAGGGCTCCCGTAGCCTTAGGCTAGGGCTCCTATAGCCTTAGGCTAGGGCACCCCTAGGCTTATGCTAAGGCAAGGGCTCCCCTAGCCTTAGGCTATGGCTCCCCTAGCCTTAGGCTAGGGAACCCCTAGGCTTACGCTAAGGCTAGGGCTCCCCTAGCCCTAGTTTCGGGCACCCCTAGGCTTAGGCTAAGGCTAGGGCTCCCCTAGCCTTAGGTTAGGGCTCCCCTAGCCTTAGGCTAGGGCACACCTGGCGTAGGCTAAGACTAGGGCTCCGCCAGCCTTAGGCTATGGCTCCCCTAGGCTTAGGATAAGGCTAGGGCTCCCCTAGCCTTAGGCTAGTGTTCCCCCAACCTTAGCCTAGGGCATCCCGAGGCTTAGGCTAAGGCAAGGGCTCCCCTAGCCTTATGCTATGGCTCCCCTAGCCTTAGGCTAGGGAACCCCTAGGCTTAGGCTAAGGCTAGGGCTCCCCTAGCCTTAGGCTAGGGCTCCAATAGCCTTAGGCTAGGGCACCCCTAGGCTTAGTTTAGGGCACCCCTAGGCTTAGGCTAAGGCAAGGGCTCCCGTAGCCTTATGCTATGGCTCCCCTAGCCTTAGGCTAGGGAACCCCTAGGCTTAGGCTAAGCCTAGGGCTCCCCAAGCCTTAGTTTCGGCACCCCTAGGCTTAGGCTAAGGCTAGGGCTCCCCTAGCCTTAGGCTAAGGCTCCCCTAGGCTTAAGTTAGGAAACCTCTAGGCTTAGGCTAAGGCTAGCGCTCCCCTAGCCTTAGGCTAGGGCACTTTTAGGCTTAGGCTAAGGCTAGGGCTCCCTTAGACTTAGGGTAGGGCTCCCCTAGCTTTAGGCTCGGGCTCCCCTAGGCTTAGGCTAAGGCTAGGGCTCCCCTACCCTTAGGCTAGTGTTCTCCTAGCCTTAGGCTGGGGCACCGCTAGGCTTAGGCTAAGGCTAGGGCTCCCCTAGCCTTAGGCTAGGGCTCCCCTAGCCTTAGGCTAGGACACCCCTAGGCTTAGGCTAAGGCTAGGGCTCACCGAGCATTAGGCTAGGGCTCCCCTAACCTTAGGCTAGGGCACCCCTAGGCTTAGGCTAAGGCTAGCGCTCCCATAGCCTTAGGCTAGAGCTCCACAAGCCTTAGGTTAGGGCTCCCCTGGCTTAGGCTAGGGCACCCCTAGGCTTAGGCTAAGGCAAGGGCTCCCCTAGGCTTCGGCTAGGGCTACCCTAGCCTTAGGCTAAGTCTTCCCTAGGCTTAGGCTAAAGCGAGGGCTCTCCTAACCTTAGGCTAGGGCACCCCTAGGCTTAGGCTAAGGCTCGGGCTCCCCTAGCCTTAGCTTCGGGCACCCCTAGGCTTAGGCTAAGGCAAGGGCTCCCCTAGCCTTAGACTAGATCTCCCCTAGCCGTAGGCTAGAGCTCCCCAAGCCTTAGGCTAGGGCTCCCCTAGCCTTAGGCTAGGGCACCCCTAGGCTTAGGTTAAGGCTAGGGCTCCCCTAGCCTTAGGCTAGGGCACCCAAAGGCTTACGCTAAGGCTAGGGCTCCCCTAGCCTTAGGCTAGGGCTCCCCTAGCCTTAGGCTAGGGCACACCTAGGCTTAGGTTAAGGCTAGGGCTCCACTAGCCTTAGGCTAGGTCACCCCTAGGCTTAGGCTAATACTAGGGCACCCCTAGCCTTAGGCTAGGGCTCCCCTAGCCTTAGGCTAGGGCACCCCTAGGCTTAGGCTAAGGCTAGGGCTCCCCTAGCCTTAGCTTCGGGCACCCCTAGGTTTAGGCTAAGGCTAGGGCTCCCATAGCCTTAGGCTAGGGCTCCCGTAGCCTTAGGCTATGGCTCCTGTAGTCTTAGGCTAGGGCTCCCCCAGCCTTAGGCAAGGGCTCCCCTAGCCTTAGGCTAGGGCTTCCCTAGCCTTAGGCTAGGCTCCCCTAAACTTAGGTTAGGGCACCCTTAGGATTAGGCTAAGGCTAGGGCTCCCCTAGTCTTAGGCTAGGGCTCCCTAGCTTTAGGCTAGGACACCCATAGGCTTAGGCTAAGGCTAGGGCTCCCCGACCATTAGGCTAGGGCTCCCCTAACCTTAGGCTAGGGCACCCCTAGGCTTAGGCTAAGGCTAGCGCTCCCATAGCCTTAGGCTAGGGCTCCCCTAGCCTTAGTTTAGGGCTACCCTAGCCTTTGTCTAGGGCACTCCTAGGCTTAGGCTATGGATAGGGCTCCGCCATCCTTAGGCTAGGGATCCCCTAGGCTTAGGCTAAGGCTAGGGCTGCCCTAGCCTTAGGCTAGGACTCCCCTTGCCTTAGGCTAGGCTACCCTAGGCTTAGGGTAGGGCACCCCTAGGCTTAGGCTAAGGCTAGGGCTCCCCTAGCCTTAGGCTAAGGCTCCCCTATCCTAGGCTAGGGCACCCCTAGGCTTAGGCTAAGGCTAGGGCTCCCCTAGCCTTAGGCTAGGGCTCCCCTATCCTTAGGTTAGGGCACACCTAGGCTTAGGTTAAGGCTAGGGCTCCCCTAGCCTTAGGCTAGGACTCCCCTTGCTTTAGGCTAGGCTACCCTAGGCTTAGGGTAGGGCACCCCTAGGCTTAGGCTAAGGCTAGGGCTCCCCTAGCCTTAGGCTAAGGCTCCCCTATCCTAGGCTAGGTTACCCCTAGTTTTAGGCTAAGGCTAGGGCTCCCCTAGTCTTAGGCTACGGCTCCCCTAGCCTTAGGCTAGGGCTCCCGTAGCCTTAGGCTAGGGCTCCTATAGCCTTAGGCTAGGGCACCCCTAGGCTTATGCTAAGGCAAGGGCTCCCCTAGCCTTAGGCTATGGCTCCCCTAGCCTTAGGCTAGGGAACCCCTAGGCTTACGCTAAGGCTAGGGCTCCCCTAGCCCTAGTTTCGGGCACCCCTAGGCTTAGGCTAAGGCTAGGGCTCCCCTAGCCTTAGGTTAGGGCTCCCCTAGCCTTAGGCTAGGGCACACCTGGCGTAGGCTAAGACTAGGGCTCCGCCAGCCTTAGGCTATGGCTCCCCTAGGCTTAGGATAAGGCTAGGGCTCCCCTAGCCTTAGGCTAGTGTTCCCCCAACCTTAGCCTAGGGCATCCCGAGGCTTAGGCTAAGGCAAGGGCTCCCCTAGCCTTATGCTATGGCTCCCCTAGCCTTAGGCTAGGGAACCCCTAGGCTTAGGCTAAGGCTAGGGCTCCCCTAGCCTTAGGCTAGGGCTCCAATAGCCTTAGGCTAGGGCACCCCTAGGCTTAGTTTAGGGCACCCCTAGGCTTAGGCTAAGGCAAGGGCTCCCGTAGCCTTATGCTATGGCTCCCCTAGCCTTAGGCTAGGGAACCCCTAGGCTTAGGCTAAGCCTAGGGCTCCCCAAGCCTTAGTTTCGGCACCCCTAGGCTTAGGCTAAGGCTAGGGCTCCCCTAGCCTTAGGCTAAGGCTCCCCTAGGCTTAAGTTAGGAAACCTCTAGGCTTAGGCTAAGGCTAGCGCTCCCCTAGCCTTAGGCTAGGGCACTTTTAGGCTTAGGCTAAGGCTAGGGCTCCCTTAGACTTAGGGTAGGGCTCCCCTAGCTTTAGGCTCGGGCTCCCCTAGGCTTAGGCTAAGGCTAGGGCTCCCCTACCCTTAGGCTAGTGTTCTCCTAGCCTTAGGCTGGGGCACCGCTAGGCTTAGGCTAAGGCTAGGGCTCCCCTAGCCTTAGGCTAGGGCTCCCCTAGCCTTAGGCTAGGACACCCCTAGGCTTAGGCTAAGGCTAGGGCTCACCGAGCATTAGGCTAGGGCTCCCCTAACCTTAGGCTAGGGCACCCCTAGGCTTAGGCTAAGGCTAGCGCTCCCATAGCCTTAGGCTAGAGCTCCACAAGCCTTAGGTTAGGGCTCCCCTGGCTTAGGCTAGGGCACCCCTAGGCTTAGGCTAAGGCAAGGGCTCCCCTAGGCTTCGGCTAGGGCTACCCTAGCCTTAGGCTAAGTCTTCCCTAGGCTTAGGCTAAAGCGAGGGCTCTCCTAACCTTAGGCTAGGGCACCCCTAGGCTTAGGCTAAGGCTCGGGCTCCCCTAGCCTTAGCTTCGGGCACCCCTAGGCTTAGGCTAAGGCAAGGGCTCCCCTAGCCTTAGACTAGATCTCCCCTAGCCGTAGGCTAGAGCTCCCCAAGCCTTAGGCTAGGGCTCCCCTAGCCTTAGGCTAGGGCACACCTAGGCTTAGGCTAAGGCTAGGGCTCAGCCAGGCTTTGGCTGGGCTCCCCTAGCCTTAGGCTAGGGCTCCCCTACCTTTACTTTAGGGCACCCCTAGGCTTAGGCTAAGGATAGGGCTCCCCTAGCCCTAGGCTAAGGCTCCCCAAGCCTAGGCTAGGGCACCCCTAGGCTTAGGCTAAGGCTAGTGCTCCCCTAGCCTTAGGCTAGGGCACCGCTAGGCTTAGGCTAAAGCTCGGGCTCCCCTAGCCTTAGGCTAGGGCTCCCCTAGGCTTAGGCTAGCGATCCCCTAGCCTTAGGCTAGGGCACCCCTAGGATTAGGCTAGGGTTCCCCTAGCCTTAGACTCGGGCTCCCCTAGCCTTAGGCTTATGCTCCCCTAGCCGTAGGCTCGGGCACCCCTAGCCTTATGCTAGGGCACCCCTAGGCTTAGGCTAAGGCTAGGGCTCCCATAGCATTAGCGTCTGGCACCCCTAGGCTTAGGCTTAGGCTACGGCTCCCCTAGCCTAAGGCTAGGGCTCCCCTAGCCTTAGGGTAGGGGACACCTAGGCTTAGGCTAAGGCTAGGGCTCCCCTAGCCTGAGGCTAGGGCTCCCTTAGCCTTAGGCTAGGGCACCCCTAGGCTTAAACTAGTGCACCCCTAGGCTTAGGCTAGGCACCCCTAGGCTTAGCCTAGGTCACCCCTAGGCTTAAGCTAAGGCTAGGGCTCTCCTAGCCTTAGGCTAGGGCACCAATAGCCTTAGGCTAGGGCTCCCCTAGCCTTAGACTCGGGCTCCCCTAGCCTTATGCTAGGGCTCCACTAGCGTTACGCTAGGGCTCCCCTATCCTTAGGACAGGGCACCCCTAGGCTTAAGCCAGGGTTCCCCTAGCCTTAGGCTAGGGCTCCCCTAGCCTTAGGCTAGGGCACCCTTAAGCTTAGGCTAAGGCTAGGGCTCCCCTAGCCTTATGTTAGGGCTCCCCTAGCCTTAGCCTACGGCTCCCCTAGCCTTAGGCTTGGGGTCCCCTAGCCTTAGGCGACGGCACCCCTAGGCTTAGGCTAAGGCTATGGTACCCCTAGGCTTAGGCTAAAGATAGGGCTCCCCTAGCCTTAAGCTAGGGCTCCCCTAGCCTTAGGCTAGGGCTCCCCTAGGCTTAGGCTAAGGCTATGGCTCCCCTAGCATTAGGGTAGGGCTCTCCTAGCCTTAGGCCCGGGCACCACTAGGCTAAGGCCAGGGCACAACTAGGCTTAGGCCAGGGCTCCCCTAGCCTTAGGCTAGGGCTCCCCTCGCCTTAGGCTAGGGCTCCCCTGGCCTTGGGCTAGGGCTCCCCTAGCCTTAGGCTAGGGCACCCCTAGCCTTAGGCTAGGGCTCCCATAGCCTTAGGATATGGCACCCCTAGGCTTAGGCTAAGGCAAGGGCTCCACTAGCCTTAGGCTATGGCTCCCCTAGCCTTAGGCTATGGCTCCCCTAGCCTTAGGCTAGGGAACCCCTAGGCTTAGGCTAAGGCTAGGGCTCCCCTAGCCTTAGTTTCGGGCACCCCTCGGCTTAGGCTAAGGCTACGGCTCCCCTAGCCTTAGGCTAAGGCTCCCCTAGCCTTAGGCTAAGGCATCCCTAGGCTTAGGCTAAGTCTAGGGCTCCCCTAGCCTTAGGCTAGGGCACTCCTAAGCTTCAGCTAAAGCTAGAGCTCCCCTGGCCTTAGTTTCAGGCACCCCTAGGCTTAGGCTAAGGCTAGGGCTCCCCTAGCCTTATGCAAGGCTCCCCTAGCCTTAGGTTAGGGCACCCCTAGGCCTAGGCTAAGGCTAGGGCTTCCCTAGCCTTAGGCTAGGGCTCCACTAGCCTTAGGCTAGGACACCCCTAGGCTTAGGCTAAGGCAAGGGCTCCCCGATCCTTAGGCTAGGGCTACCCTAGCCTTAGGCTAGGGCACCCCTAGGCTTAGGCTATGGCTAGGGCTCCCCTAGCCTTAGCTTCGGGCACCCGTAGGCTTAGGCTAGGGTACACCTAGGCTTAGGCTAAGGCTAGGGCTCCGCCAGCCTTAGGCTAGGGCTCCCCTAGGCTTAGGCGAAGCCTAGGGCTCCCCTAGCCTTAGGCTAGGGCTCCCCTAGCCTTACGTTAGGGCACCCATAGGCTTAGGCTAAAGCTCGGGCTCCCCTAGCCTTAGGCTAGGCTCCCCTAGGCTTAGGCTAAGGCTCCCGTAGGCATAGGCTAGCGCTCCCCTAGCCTTACGCTAGGGCACCCCTAGGCTTAAGCTAGGGCTCCCCTAGCCTTAGGCTAGGGCTCCTATAGCCTTAGGCTAGGGCACCCCTAGCTTAGGTTAGGGCTCCCCGAGCCTTAGGCTAGGGCACCCCTAGGCTTAGGCTAAGGCAAGGGCTCCCCTACCCTTAGGCTAGGGTACCTCTAGCCTTAGGCTAGGGCACCCCTAGGTTTAGGCTAAGGCTAGGGCTCCCGTAGCCTTAGGCTAGGGCTTCCCTAGCCTTAGGCTAGGCTCCCCTAACCTTAGACTAGGGCACCCCTAGGCTTAGGCTAAGGCTAGGGCTCCCCTAGCCTTAGGCTAGGGCTCCACTAGCCTTAGGCTAGGACACCCCTAGGCTTAGGCTAAGGCTAGGACTCCCCGAGCCTTAGGCTATGGCTCCCCTATCCTTAGGCTAGGGCACCCCTAGGCTTAGGCTAAGGCTAGGGCTCCCCTAGCCTTAGGCTAGGGCTCCCTAGCCTTAGGCTAGGGCTCCCCTTGCCTTAGGCTAGGGCTCCCCTAGCCTTACGCTAGGGCTCCCCTAGCCTTACGCTAGGGCTCCCCTAGCCTTAGGCTAGGGCACCCCTAGACTTAGGCTAAGGCCAGGGCTCCGCCAGCCTTATGCTGGGCTCCCCTAGGCTTAGGATTATGCTAGGGCTCCCCTAGCCTTAGGCTAGGGCTCCACTAGCCTTAGGCTAGGGCACCCCTAGGCTTAGGTTAGGGCTCCCCGATCCTAAGGCTAGGGCACCCCTAGGCTTAGGCTAAGGCAAGGGCTCCCCCACCCTTAGGCTAGGGTACCTCTAGCCTTAGGCTAGGGCACCCCTAGGTTTAAGCTAAGGCTAGGGCTCCCGTAGCCTTAGGCTAGGGCTTCCCTAGCCTTAGGCTAGGCTCCCCTAACCTTAGGCTAGTGCACCCCTAGGCTTAGGCTAAGGCTAGGGCTCCCGTAGCCTTAGGCTAGGGCACCCCTAGGCTTAGCCTATGGCTAGGGCTCCCCTAGCCTTAGCTTCGGGCACCCCTAGGCTTAGGCTAGGGTACACCTAGGCTTAGGCTAAGGCTAGGGCTCCGCCAGCCTTAGGCTAGGGCTCCCCTAGGCTTAGGCGAAGCCTAGGGCTCCCCTAGCCTTAGCCTAGGGCTCCCCTAGCCTTACGTTAGGGCACCCCTAGGCTTAGGCTAAAGCTCGGGCTCCCCTAGCCTTAGGCTAGGCTCCCCTAGGCTTAGGCTAGGGCTCCCCTAGGCATAGGCTAGCGCTCCCCTAGCCTTAGGCTAGGGCACCCCTAGGCTTAATTAGGGCTCCCCTCGCCTTAGGCTAGGGCTCCTATAGCCTTAGGCTAGGGCACCCCTAGGCTTAGGTTAGGGCTCCCCGAGCCTTAGGTTAGGGCACCCCTAGGCTTAGGCTAAGGCAAGGGCTCCCCTACCCTTAGGCTAGGGTACCGGCTAGGGCACCCCTAGGTTTAGGCTAAGGCCAGGGCTCCCGTAGCCTTAGGCTAGGGCTTCCCTAGCCTTAGGCTAGGCTCCCCTAACCTTAGGCTAGGGCACCCCTAGGCTTAGGCTAAGGCTAGGGCTCCCCTAGCCTTAGGCTAGGGCTCCCCTAGGCTAAGGCTAAGGCCAGGGCTCCCTGAGATTAGGCTAGGGCACCCCTAGGTTTAGGCTAAGGCTAGGGCTCCCCTAGCCTTAGGCTAGGGCTCCCCTAGGGCTTAGGGTAAGGCCAGGGCTCCTGAGACTTAGGCTAGGGCTTCCCTAGCCTTAGGCTAGGGCACCCCTAGGCTTAGGCTAAGGCAAGGGCTACCCGAGCCTTAGGCTAGGTCTACCCTAGCCTTAGGCTAGGGCACCCCTAGGCTTAGGCTAAGGCTCTCCTAGCCTATGCTAGGGAACCCCTAGGCTTAGGCTAAGGCAAGGGCTCCCCTAGCCTTAGGCTAGGTCTACCCTAGCCTTAGGCTAGGGCTCCCCCAGCCTTAGGCTAAGGCTCTCCTAGCCTAGGCTAAGGCACCCCTAGGCTTAGGCTAAGGCTAGGCCTCCCCTAGCCTTAGGCTAGGGCTCCCCTAGCCTTATGTTGGGGCACCCTTAGGCTTAGGCTAAGGCTAGGGCTCCCCTAACCTTAGGCTAGGGCATCCCTAGGCTTAGGCTAAGTCTAGGGCTCCTCTAGCCTTAGGCTAGGGCACCCCTAGTCTTAGGCTAAAGCTAGAGCTCCCCTAGCCTTAGGCTAAGTCTCCCCTAGGCTTAGGCTAAAGCGAGGGCTCTCCTAACCTTAGGCTAGGGCACCCCTAGGCTTAGGCTAAGGCTAGGGCTCCCCTAGCCTTAGCTTCGGGCACCCCTAGTTTTAGGCTAAGGCTAGGGCTCCCGTAGCCTTAGGCTAGGGCTCCCGTAGCCTTAGGCTAGAGCTCCCCTAGCCTTAGGATATGGCTCCCCTAGCCTTAGGCTAGGCTCCCCTAACTTTAGGCCAGGGCACCCCTAGACTTAGGCTAAGGCTAGGGATCCCCTAGCCTTAGGCTAGTGCACACCTAGGCTTAGGCTAGGGCACCCCTAGGTTTAGGCTAAGGATAGGGCTCCCCTAGCCTTAGGCTTGGGCTCCACTAGCCTAGGCTAGGTAACCCTTAGGCTTAGGATAGAGCACCCAAAACCTTAGGCTAGGGCACCCCTAGCCTTAGGCTATGACTCCCCTTGCCTTAGGCTAGGGCACCCCTAGGCTTAGGCTAAGGCTAGGGCTCCCGTAGCCTTAGGCTAGGGCTCCCCTAGCCTTAGGCTAGGGCTCCCTTAGCCTTAGGCTAGGGCTCTCCTAGGCTTAGGTAAGGCTAGGGCTCCCCTAGCCTTAGGTTAGGGCTCCCCTAGCCTTAGGCTAGGGCACCCCTATGCTTAGACTAAGGCTAGTGCTCCCCTAGCCTTAGGCTAGGGCTCCCCTAGGCTTAGGCTAAGGCTAGGGCTCCCCTAGCCTTAGGCTAGGGCTCCCTTAGCCTTACGTTAGGGCACCCCTACGCTTAAGCTAAGGCTAGGGCTCCCCTAGCCTTAGGCTAGGACTCCCCTAGCTTTAGGCTAGGCTCCCCTAGCCTTAGGTTAGGGCACCCCTAGGCTTAGGCTAAGGGTAGGGCTCCCCTAGCCTTAGGCTAGGGCACCCCTAGGCTTTGGCTAAAGCTAGGTCTCCCCTAGCCTTAGGCTAGGGCTCCCCTAGCCTTAAGCTACGGCTCCCCTAGCCTTTGGCTAGGTCACCCCTAGGCTTGGGCTAAGGCTAGGGCTCCCCTAGCCTTAGGCTTGGGCACCCATAGGCTTAGGCTAAAGCTCAGGCTCCCCTAGCCTTAAGCTAGGCTCCACTAGGCTTAGGCTAGGGCTCCCCTAGCCTTAGGCTAGGGCTCCCCTAGGCTTAGGCTAGCGCTCCCCTAGCCTTAGGCTAAGGCACCCCTAGGCTTAGGTTAGGGCTCCCCTAGTCTTAGGCTAGGGCTCCCCTAAGCTTAGGCTAGCGCTCCCCTAGCCTTAGGCTATGGCTCCCCTAGCCTTAGGCTAGGGCACCCCTAGGCTTAGGTTAGGGCTACACGAGCCTTAGGCTAGGGCTCCCCGAAACTTAGGCTATGGCACCCCTAGGCATAGACTAAGCCTAGGGCTCCCCTAGCCTTAGGCTTGTGCTCCCCTAGCTTCAGGCTAGGGCACCCCTAGGCTTAGGCTGAGGCTAGGGCTCCCCTAGCCTTTGGCTAGGGCTCCCCTAGCCTTAGGCTAGGGCACCACTAGGCTTAGGCTAAGGCTAGGGCTCCCCTAGCCTTAGGTTAGGGCTCCCGTAGCCTTAGGCTAGGGCTCCCATAGCCTTAGGCTAGGGCACCCCTAGGCTTATGCTAAGGCAAGGGCTCCCCTAGCCTTAGGCTATGGCTCCCCTAGCCTTAGGCTAGGGAACCCCTAGGTTTAGGCTAAGGCTAGGGCTCCCCTAGCCCTAGTTTCGGGCACCCCTAGGCTTAGGCTAATGCTAGGGCTCCCCTAGTCTTAGGTTAGGGCTCCCCTAGCCTTAGGCTAGGGCTCCCCTAGGCTTAGGCTACGGCTCCCCCAGCTTTAGGCTAGGGCACACCTAGGCGTAGGCTAAGACTAGGGCTCCGCCAGCCTTAGGCTAGGGCTCCCCTAGGCTTAGGATAAGGCTAGGGCTCCCCTAGCCTTAGGCTAGTGTTCCCCCAACCTTAGCCTAGGGCATCCCGAGGCTTAGGCTAAGGCAAGGGCTCCCCTAGCCTTATGCTATGGCTCCCCTAGCCTAAGGCTAGGGAACCCCTAGGCTTAGGGTAAGGCTAGGGCTCCCCTAGCCTTAGGCTAGGGCTCCAATAGCCTTAGGCTAGGGCACCCCTAGGCTTAGTTTAGGGCACCCCTAGGCTTAGACTAAGGCAAGGGCTCCCGTAGCCTTATGTTATGGCTCCCCTAGCCTTAGGCTAGGGAACCCCTAGGCTTAGGCTAAGGCTAGGGCTCCCCAAGCCTTAGTTTCGGCACCCCTAGGCTTAGGCTAAGGCTAGGGCTCCCTTAGCCTTAGGGTAGGGCTCCCCTAGCTTTAGGCTCAGGCTCCCCTAGGCTTAGGCTAAGGCTAGGGCTCCCCTACCCTTAGGCTAGTGTTCTCCTAGCCTTAGGCTGGGGCACCGCTAGGCTTAGGCTAAGGCTAGGGCTCCCCTTGCCTTAGGCTAGGGCTCCCCTAGCCTTAGGCTAGGACACCCCTAGGCTTAGGCTAAGGCTAGGGCTCACCGAGCATTAGGCTAGGGTTCCCCTAACCTTAGGTTAGGGCACCCCTAGGCTTAGGCTAAGGCTAGCGCTCCCATAGCCTTAGGCTAGAGCTCCATGAGCCTTAGGTTAGGGCTCCCCTAGCCTTAGGCTAGGGCACCCCTAGGCTTAGGCTAAGGCAAGGGCTCCCCTAGGCTTCAGCTAGGGCTACCCTAGCCTTAGGCTAGGGCACCCCTACGCTTAGGCTAAGGCTCGGGCTCCCCTAGCCTTAGACTAGATCTCCCCTAGCCTTAGGCTAGAGCTCCCCAAGCCTTAGGCTAGGGCTCCCCTAGCCTTAGGCTAGGGCTCCCCTAGCCTTAGGCTAGGGCACACCTAGGCTTAGGCTAAGGCTAGGGCTCAGCCAGGCTTAGGCTGGGCTCCCCTAGGCTTAGGCTAAGGCTAGGGCTCCCCTAGCCTTAGGCTAGGGCTCCCCTAGCTTTACTTTCGGGCACCCCTAGGCTTAGGCTAAGGCTAGGGCTCCCCTAGCCTTCGGCTAGGGCTCCCATAGCCTTAGGCTAGGGCACCCCTAGGCTTAGGCTAAGGATAGGGCTCCCCTAGCCCTAGGCTAAGGCTCCCCTAACCTAGGCTAGGGCACCCCTAGGCTTAGGCTAAGGCTAGTTCTCCCCTAGCCTTAGGCTAGGGCACCGCTAGGCTTAGGCTAAAGCTCGGGCACCCCTAGCCTTAGGCTAGGGCTCCCCTAGGCTTAGGCTAGCGATCCCCTAGCCTTAGGCTACGGCACCCCTAGGCGTAGGCTAGGGCTCCCCTAGCCTTAGGCTTGTGCTCCCCTAGTCTTAGGCTAGGGCACCCCTTGGCTTAGGCTAAGGTTGGGCCTCCCCTAGCCTTGGGCTAGGGCTCCCCGAGCCTAAGGCTAGGGCTCGCCTAGGCTTAGGCTAAGTCTAGGGCTCCCCTAGCCTTAGGCTAGGGCTCCCCGAGCCTTAGGCTAGGGCTCACCTTGGCTTAGGCTAAGTCTAGGGCTCCCCTAGCCTTAGGCTAGGGCACCCCTAGGCTTAGGGGAAGACTAGGGCTCCCCTAGCCTTAGGTTAGGGCTCCCCTAGCTTTAGGCTAGGGCACCCCTAGGCTTAGGCTAAGGCTAGGGCTCCCCTACCCTTAGGCTAGTGTTCACCTAACCTTAGGCTAGGGCACCCCTAAGCTTAGTCTAAGGCTAGGGCTCCCCTAGCCTTAGGCTAGGGCACCCCTAGGCTTAGGCAAAGGCTAGGGCTCCCCTATCCTTAGGCTAGGGCCCCTCTAGGCTTAGGCTAAGGCTAGGGCTCCCCTAGCCTTAGGTTAGGGCTCCCCTAGCCTTAGGGTAGGGCACCCCTAGGCTTAGGCTAAGGATAGAGCTCCCCTAGCCTTAGGCTAAGGCTCCCCTAGCCTTAGGCTAGGGCACCCCTAGGCTTAGGCTAAGGCTATGGCTCCCCTAGCCTTGGGCTAGGGCTCCCCTAGCATTGGGCTAGGTCTCCCCTAGACTTAGGCTAGGGAACCCCTTGGCTTAGGCTAAGGCTAGGTCTCCCCTAGAATTCGATTCGGGCACACCTAGGCTTAGGCTAAGGCTAGGGCTCCGCCAGGCTTAGGCTAGGGCTCCCCTAGGCTTAGGCTAAGGCTAGGGCTCCCCTATCCTTAGGCTAGGGCTCCCCTAGCCTTACGTTAGGGCACCCCTAGGCTTAGGCTAAGGCTAGGGCTCCCTTAGCCTTAGGCTAGGACTCCCCTAGCTTTAGGCTAGGCTCCCCTAGCCTTAGGTTAGGGCACCACTAGGCTTAGGCTAAGGCTAGGGCTCCCCTAGCCTTAAGCTAGTGCTCCCCTAGGCTTAGGCTAAGGCTAGGGCTCCCCTAGCCTTAGGCTAGGGCTCCCCTAGCCTTAGGCTAGGGCACACCTAGGCTTAGGCTAGGGCTCCCCTAGCATTAGGCTAGGGCACCCCTAGGCTTAGGCTAAGGCTAGGGCTCCCCTAGCCTTAGGCTAGGGCTCCCCTAGGCTTAGTCTAAGGCCAGGGCTCCCTGAGACTTAGGCTAGGGCTCCCCTAGCCTTAGGCTACGGTACCCCTAGGCTTAGGCTAAGGCTAGGGCTCCCCTAGCCTTAGGTTAGGGCTCCCCTAGCCTTAGGCTAGGGCACCCCTAGGCTTATGCTAAGGCTAGGGCTCCCCTGCCCTTAGGCTAGTGTTCCCCTAACCTTAGGCTAGGGCACACCTAGGCTTAGGCTAAGTATAGGGCTCCCCTAGCCTTAGGCTAGGGCTCCCCTAGCCTAGGCTAGGGCAACCCTAGGCTTAGGATAGAGCTCCCCTAGCCTTAGGCTAGGGCACCCCTAGGCTTAGTTTCGGGCACGCTTAGACTTAGGCTAAGGCTAGCACTCTCCTAGCCTTAGGCTAGGGCTCCCCTTGCCTTACGTTAGGGCTCCCATAGCCTTAGGCTAGGGCACCCCTAGGCTTAGGCTAAATCTAGGGCTCCCCTAGGCTTAGGCTAGGGCACCCCTAGGCTCGGCTAAGGCAAGGGCTCCCCTAGCCTTAGGCTACGGCTCCCCTAGGCTTAGTCTAAGCCTAGGGCTCCCCGAGCCTTAGACTAGGGCTCGCCTAGCCTAAGGCTAGGGCAACCCTAGCCTTAGGCTAAGGCTAGGGCTCCCCGAGCATTAGGCTAGGGCTCCCTGAACCTTAGGCTATGGCTCCCCTACCCTTAGGCTAGTGTTCCCTTAACCTTAGGCTATGGCACCCCTAGGCTTAGGCTAAGGCTAGGGCTCCCCTAGCCTTAGGCTAGTGCTCCCCTAGCCTTAGGCTAGGGCACCCCTAGGCTTAGGTTAAGGCTAGGGCTCCCCTAGCCTTAGGCTAGGGCACCCAAAGGCTTACGCTAAGGCTAGGGCTCCCCTAGCCTTAGGCTAGGGCTCCCCTAGCCTTAGGCTAGGGCACACCTAGGCTTAGGTTAAGGCTAGGGCTCCACTAGCCTTAGGCTAGGTCACCCCTAGGCTTAGGCTAATGCTAGGGCACCCCTAGCCTTAGGCTAGGGCTCCCCTAGCCTTAGGCTAGGGCACCCCTAGGCTTAGGCTAAGGCTAGGGCTCCCCTAGCCTTAGCTTCGGGCACCCCTAGGTTTAGGCTAAGGCTAGGGCTCCCATAGCCTTAGGCTAGGGCTCCCGTAGCCTTAGGCTATGGCTCCTGTAGTCTTAGGCTAGGGCTCCACCAGCCTTAGGCAAGGGCTCCCCTAGCCTTAGGCTAGGGCTTCCCTAGCCTTAGGCTAGGCTCCCCTAAACTTAGGCTAGGGCACCCTTAGGATTAGGCTAAGGCTAGGGCTCCCCTAGTCTTAGGCTAGGGCTCCCCTAGCTTTAGGCTAGGACACCCATAGGCTTAGGCTAAGGCTAGGGCTCCCCGACCATTAGGCTAGGGCTCCCCTAACCTTAGGCTAGGGCACCCCTAGGCTTAGGCTAAGGCTAGCGCTCCCATAGCCTTAGGCTAGGGCTCCCCTAGCCTTAGTTTAGGGCTACCCTAACCTTTGTCTAGGGCACTCCTAGGCTTAGGCTATGGATAGGGCTCCGCCATCCTTAGGCTAGGGATCCCCTAGGCTTAGGCTAAGGCTAGGGCTGCCCTAGCCTTAGGCTAGGACTCCCCTTGCTTTAGGCTAGGCTACCCTAGGCTTAGGGTAGGGCACCCCTAGGCTTAGGCTAAGGCTAGGGCTCCCCTAGCCTTAGGCTAAGGCTCCCCTATCCTAGGCTAGGGCACCCCTAGGCTTAGGCTAAGGCTAGGACTCCCCTTGCTTTAGGCTAGGCTACCCTAGGCTTAGGGTAGGGCACCCCTAGGCTTAGGCTAAGGCTAGGGCTCCCCTAGCCTTAGGGTAGGGCACCCCTATCCTTAGGTTAGGGCACACCTAGGCTTAGGTTAAGGCTAGGGCTCCCCTAGCCTTAGGCTAGGACTCCCCTTGCTTTAGGCTAGGCTACCCTAGGCTTAGGGTAGGGCACCCCTAGGCTTAGGCTAAGGCTAGGGCTCCCCTAGCCTTAGGCTAAGGCTCCCCTATCCTAGGCTAGGGCACCCCTAGTTTTAGGCTAAGGCTAGGGCTCCCCTAGTCTTAGGCTACGGCTCCCCTAGCCTTAGGCTAGGGCACCCCTAGGCTTAGGCTAAAGCTCGGGCTACCCTAACCTTAGGCTAGGCTTCCCTAGGCTTAGGCTAGGGCTCCCCTAGGCTTAGGCTAGCGCTCCCCTAGCCTTAGGCTAGGGCATCCCTAAGCTTAGGCTTGGGCTCCCCTAGGCTTAGGCTAGCGCTCCCATAGCCTTAGGCTAGGGCTCCCCTAGGCTTAGGTTAGGGCTCCCCTAGGCTTAGGTTAGGTCTCCCTGAACCTTAGGCTATGGCTCCCCTAGCCTTAAGCTAGGGCTCCCCCAGTCTTGGTCTAGGGCTCCCCTAGCCTTAGGCTAGGGCACCCCTAGTATTAGACTAAGGCTCGCGCTCCCCTAGCCTTAGGCTAGGGCTCCCCTAGCCTTATGTTAGGGCACTCCTAGCCTTAGGCTAAGGCTAGGGCTCCCCTAGCTTTAGGCTAGGGTATCCCTAGGCTTAGGCTAAGTCTAGAGTTCCTCTAGCCTTTGGTTAGGGCTCCCCTAGGCTTAGGCTAAGGCTAGGGCTCCCACAGCCTTAGGTTAGAGCTCCCGTAGCCTTAGGCTAGGGCACCCGTAGGCTTAGGCTAAGGCTAGGGCTCCCCTAGCCTTAGGCTAAGGCTCCCCTATCCTAGGCTAGGGCACCCCTAGTTTTAGGCTAAGGCTAGGGCTCCCCTAGTCTTAGGCTACGGCTCCCCTAGACTTAGGCTAGGGCACCCCTAGGCTTAGGCTAAAGCTCGGGCTACCCTAGCCTTAGGCTAGGCTTCCCTAGGCTTAGGCTAGGGCTCCCCTAGGCTTAGGCTAGCGCTCCCCTAGCCTTAGGCTAGGGCATCCCTAAGCTTAGACTAGGGCTCCCCTAGGCTTAGGCTAGCGCTCCCCTAGCCTTAGGCTAGGGCTCCCCTAGGCTTAGGTTAGGGCTCCCCTAGGCTTAGGTTAGGTCTCCCTGAACCTTAGGCTATGGCTCCCCTAGCCTTAAGCTAGGGCTCCCCCAGTCTTGGTCTAGGGCTCCCCTAGCCTTAGGCTAGGGCACCCCTAGGATTAGGCTAAGGCTCGCGCTCCCCTAGCCTTAGGCTAGGGCTCCCCTAGCCTTATGTTAGGGCACTCCTAGCATTAGGCTAAGGCTAGGGCTCCCCTAGATTTAGGCTAGGGTATCCCTAGGCTTAGGCTAAGTCTAGAGTTCCTCTAGCCTTTGGTTAGGGCTCCCCTAGGCTTAGGCTAAGGCTAGGGCTCCCACAACCTTAGGTTAGGGCTCCCGTAGCCTTAGGCTAGGGCACCCCTAGGCTTAGGCTAAGGCTAGGGCTCCCCTAGCCTTAGGCTAGGGCTCCCCTAGCCTTAGGCTAGGGCTTTTCTAGCCTTAGGTTAGGGCACCCCTTTGCTTAGGCTAAGGCTAACGCTCCCCTAGCCTTAGGCTAGGGCACTTTTAGTCTTAGGCTAAGACTAGGGCTCCCCTAGCCTTAGGCTAGGGCACCCCTAGGCTTAGGCTAAGTCTAGGGCTCCCCTCGCCTTAGGCTAGAGCACCCCTAGGCTTAGGGTAAGGCTAGGGCTCCCCTAGCCTTAGGTTAGGGCTCCCCTAGCCTTAGGCTAGGGCACCCCTAGGCTTAGCCTAAGGCTAGGGCTCCCCTACCCTTAGGCTAGTGTTCCCCTAACCTTAGGCTAGGGCACCCCTAGGCTTAGGCAAAGGCTAGGGCTCCCCTATCCTTAGGCTAGGGCCCCTCTAGGCTTAGGCTAAGGCTAGGGCTCCCCTAGCCTTAGGCTAGTGCTCCCTAGCCTTAGGCTAGGGCACCCCAAGCTTAGGCTAAGGCTAGGGCTCCCCTAGCCTTAGGCTAGGGCACCCCGAGTCTTAGGTTAAGGCAAGGGCTCCCCTAGCCTTAGGCTATGGCTCCCCTAGCCTTAGGCTAAGGCTCCCCTAGCCTTAGGTAAGGGCACCCCTAGGCCTACGCTAAGGCTAGGGCTCCCCTAGCCTTACATTAGGGCACCGCTAGGCTTAAGCCAAGGCTAGGGATGCCCTAGCCTTAGGCTAGGGCTCCCCTAGCCTTAGGTTAGGGCACCCCTAGGCTTATGCTAAGGCTAGCGCTCCCCTAGCCTTATGCTAGGGCACCTTTAGGTTTCGGGTAAGGCTAGGGCTCCCCTAGCCTTAGGCTAGGGCACCCCTAGGCTTAGGCTAAGGCTAGGGCTCCCCTAGCCTTAGGCTAGGGCTCCCCTAGCCTTAGGATATGGCTCCACTAGCCTTAGGCTAGGGCTCCCCTAGGCTTAGGCTAAGCCTAGGCATCCCTAGCCTTAGGTTAGGGCACCCCTAGCCTTAGGCTAGGGCACCCCTAGGCTTAGGCTAAGTCTAGGGCTCCCCTAGATTTAGGTTAGGGCTCCCCTAGCCTTATGCTAGGGCTCCCCTAACCTTAGGCTAGGGCTCCCCTAGCCTTAGGCTAGGGCACCCCTAGGCTTAGGCTAAGGCTAGGGCTCCCCTAGCCATAGGCTAGGGCACCCCAAGGCTTTGGCTAAGGCTAGGGCTCCCCTAGTCTTAGGCTAGGGCTCCCCTAGCCTTAGGCTAGGGCTCCCCTAGGCTTAGGCTAACGCTAGGGCTCCCCTAGCCTTAGGCTAGTGCTCCCCTGGCCTTAGTCTAGGGCACCGCTAGCCTTAAGCTTGGGCTCCGCTAGCCTTAGGGTAGGGCACTCCTAAGCTTAGGCTAGTGCTCCCCTAGCGTTAGGTAAGGGCACCCCTAGGCTTAGGCTAGGGCTCCCCGAAACTTAGGCTATGGCTCCCCTAGCCTTAGGCTAGTGTTCCCCTAACCTTAGGCTAGAGCACCCCTAAGCTTAGGCTAAGGCTTGGGCTCCCCTAGCCTTAGGCTAGTGCTCCCCTAGTCTTAGGCTAGGGCATCCCTAGGCTTAGGCTAAGGCTAGGGCTCCCCTAGCCTTGGGCTAGGGCTCCCCTAGCCTTGGGCTAGGGCTTCCCTAGCCTTAGGCTAGGGCATCCCTAGGCTTAGGCTAAGGCTAGGGCTCCCCTAGCCTTAGGCTAAGGCTCCCCTAGCCTTAGGCTAGGGCTCCCCTAGCCTTAGGCTAGGGCACCCCTATGCTTAGGCTAAGGCAAGGGCTCCCCTAGCCTTAGGCTAGAGCTCCCCTTGCCTTAGGCTAGGGCTCCCCTAGCCTTAGGCTAGGGCTCCCCTAGCCTTAGGCTTGGGCACACCTAGGCTTAGGCTAAGGCTAGGGCTCCCCTAGCCTTAGGCTAGGACTCCCCTAGCTTTAGGCTGGGCTCCCATAGCCTTAGGCTAGGGCTCTCCTAGCCTTACGTTAGTGCACCCCTAGGCTTAGGCTAAGGCTAGGGCTCCCCTAGCCTTAGGCTAGGACTCCCCTAGCTTTAGGCTGGACTCCCATAGCCTTAGGTTACGTCACCCCTAGGCTTAGGCTAAGGCTAGGGCTCCCCTAGCCTTCAGCTAGGGCACCCCTAGGCTTAGGCTAAGCATAGGGCTCCCCTACCCTTAGGCTAGGGCACCCCTAGGCTTAGGCTAAGGATAGGGCTCCCCTAGCCTTAGGCTAGTGTTCCCCTAACCTTAGGTTATGGCACCCCTAGGCTTAGACTAAGGCTAGGGCTCCCCTAGCCTTAGGCTTGTGCTCCCCTAGCTTTAGGCTAGGGCACCGCTAGGCTTAGGCTAAGGCTAGGGCTCCCCTAGCCTTGGTTTAGGGCTCCCCTAGCCTTAGTTTCGGGCACTCCTAGGCTTAGTTTAAGGCTAGGGCTCCCCTAGGCTTAGGCTAAGGCTATGGCTCCCCTAGCCTTAGGCTAGTGTTCCCCCAACCTTAGGCTAGGGCACCCCTAGGCTTAGGCTAAGACAAGGGCTCCCCTAGCCTTATGCTATGGCTCCACTAGCCTTCGGCTAGGGAACCCCTAGGTTTAGGCTAAGGCTAGGGCTCCCCTAGCCTTAGTTTCGGCACCCCTAGGCTTAGGCTAAGGATAGGGCTCCCCTAGCCTTAGGCTAAGGCTCCCCTAGGCTTAAGTTAGGGCACCCCTAGGCTTAGGCTAAGGCTAGCGCTCCCCTAGCCTTAGGCTAGCGTACTTTTAGACTTAGGCTAAGGCTAGGGCTCCCCTAGCCTTAGGCTAGTGCACCCCTAGGCAAAGGCTAAGTCTAGGGCTCCTCGAGCCTTAGGCTATGGAACCCCTAGGCTTAGGCTAAGGCTAGGGCTCCCCTAGCCTAAGGCTAGGGCTCCCCTCGCCTTAGGCTAGGGCTCCGCTAGCCTTAGGCTAGGGCTCCCCTAGCTTTACGTTAGGGCATCCCTAGGCTTAGGCTAAGGCTAGGGCTCCCCTAGCCTTAGGCTAGGACTCCCCTAGCTTTAGGCTAGGCTCCCCAAGCCTTAGGTTAGGGCACCCCTAGGCTTAGGCTAAGGCTAGGGCTCCTCTAGCCTTAGGCTAGGGCTCCCCTAGCCTTAGGCTAGGGCACCCCTATGCTTAGGCTAAGGCAAGGGCTCCCCTAGCCTTAGGTTAGGGGTCCCCTTGCCTTAGGCTAGGGCTCCCCTAGCCTTAGGCTAGGGCTCCCCTAGCCTAAGGCTAGGGCACACCTAGGCTTAGGCTAAGGCTAGGGCTCTGCCAGCCTTAGGCTAGGGCTCCCCTAGGCTTAGGCTAAGGCTAGGGCTCCCCTAGCCTTAGGCTAGGGCTCCCCGAGCCTTACGTTAGTGCACCCCTAGGCTTAGGCTAAGGCTAGGGCTCCCCTAGCCTTAAGCTAGGACTCCCCTAGCTTTAGGCTGGGCTCCCATAGCCTTAGGTTACGTCACCCCTAGGCTTAGGCTAAGGCTAGGGCTCCCCTAGCCTTCAGCTAGGGCACCCCTAGGCTTAGGCTAAGGATAGGGCTCCCCTACCCTTAGGCTAGGGCACCCCTAGGCTTAGGGTAAGGCTAGGCCTCCCCTAGCCTTGGGCCAGGGCTCCCCTAGCCTTAGGCTAGGGCTCCCCTACCCTTAGGCTAGGGCTCCCCTAGCATTAGGCTAGGGCTCCCCTAGCATTAGGCTAGGGCACACCTAGGCTTAGGCTAAGGCTAGGGCTCCGCCAGCCTTAGGCTAGGGCTCCCCTAGGCTTAGTCTCGCGCTAGGGCTCCCCTAGCCTTAGGCTAGGGCTCCCCTAGCCTTACGTTAGGGCACCCCTAGGCTTAGTCTAAGGCTAGGACTCCCCTAGCCTTAGGCTAGGCCACCCCAAGGCTTAGGCTAAGGCTAGGGCTCCCCTAACCTTAGGCTAGGGCACACCTAGACTTAGGTTAAGGATAGGGCTCCCCTAGCCTTAGGCTAATGCTCCCCTAGCCTTAGGCTAGGGCACCCCTAGGTTAGGCTAAGGATAGGGCTCCCCTAGCCTTACGTTAGGTCACCCCTAGGCTTAGGCTAAGGATAGGGCTCCCCTAGCCTTAGGCTAGGGCACCCCTAGGCTTAGGCTATGGATAGGGCTGCCCTAGCCTTACGTTATGTCACCCCTAGGCTTAGGCAAAGGCTAGTGCTCCCCTAGCTTTAGGGTAGGGCTCCCCTAGCCTTAAGCTAGGGAACCCCTAGACTTAGGCTAAGGCTAGGTCTCCCCCAACCTTAGTTTCGGGCACCCCTAGGCTTAGGCTAGGGCACACCTAGGCTTAGGCTAAGGCTAGGGCTCTGCCAGCCTTAGGCTAGGGCTCCCCTAGCCTTAGGCTAGGGCTCTCCTAGCCTTACGTTAGTGCACCCCTAGGCTTAGGCTAAGGTTAGGGCTCCCCTAGCCTTAGGCTAGGACTCCCCTAGCTTTAGGCTGGGCTCCCATAGCCTTAGGTTACGTCACCCCTAGGCTTAGGCTAAGGATAGGGCTCCCCTACTCTTAGGTTAGGGCACCCCTAGGCTTAGGCTAAGGATAGGGCTCCCCTAGCCTTAGGCTAGTGTTCCCCTAACCTTAGGCTATGGCACCCCTAGGCTTAGAGTAAGGCTAGGGCTCCCCTAGCCTTAGGCTTGTGCTCCCCTAGCCTTAGGCTAGGGCACCCCTAGGCTTAGGCTAAGGCTAGGGCTCCCCTAGCCTTAGGCTAGGGCTCCCCTTGCCTTAGGCTAGGGCTCCCCTAGCCTTAGGCTAGGGCTCCCCTAGCCTTAGGCTAGGGCACACCTAGGCTTAGGCTAAGGCTAGGGCTCTGCCAGCCTTAGGCTAGGGCTCCCCTAGGCTTAGGCTAAGGCTAGGGCTCCCCTAGCCTTAGGCTAGGGATCCCCTTGCCTTAGGCTAGGGCTCCCCTAGCCTTAGGCTAGGGCTCCCCAAGCCTTAGGCTAGGGCTCCCCTAGTATTAGGCTACGGCTCCCCTAGCCTTAGGCTAGGGCACACCTAGGCTTAGGCTAAGGCTAGGGCTCCGCCAGCCTTAGGCTAGGGCTCCCCTAGGCTTAGGCTAGCGCTAGGGCTCCCCTAGCCTTAGGCTAGGGCTCCCCTAGCCTTACGTTAGGGCACCCCTAGGCTTAGGCTAAGGCTAGGGCTCCCCTAGCCTTAGGCTAGGTCTCGCCTAGCTTTAGGCTAGGCTCCCCTAGCCTTAGGTTAGGGCACCCCTAGGCTTAGGCTAAGGCTAGGGCTCCCCTAGCCTTAGGCTAGGCCACCCCTAGGCTTAGGCTACAGCTAGGGCTGCCCTAACCTTAGGCTAGGGCACACCTAGACTTACGCTAAGGATAGGGCTCCCCTAGCCTTAGGCTAATGCTCCCCTAGCCTTAGGCTAGGGCACCCCTAGGCTTAGGCTAAGGATAGGGCTCCCCTAGCCTTAGGCTAGGGCACCCCTAGGCTTAGGCTATGGATAGGGCTGCCCTAGCCTTACGTTATGTCACCCCTAGGCTTAGGCTAAGGCTAGGGCTCCTCTAGCCTTAGGCTAGGGCACCCCTAGGCTTAGGCTATGGATAGGGCTGCCCTAGCCTTACGTTATGTCACCCCTAGGCTTAGGCTAAGGCTAGGGCTCCTCTAGCCTAGGCTAGGGCACCCCTAGTCTTAGGATAAGGCTAGAACTCCCCTAGCCTTAGGCTAGGGCACCCCTAGGCTTAAACTAAAGCTGGGGCTCCCCTAGCCTTAGGCTAGGCTCCCCTAGGTTTAGGCTAGGGCTCCCCTAGCCTTAGGCTAGGGCTTCCCTAGGCTTAGGCTAGCGATCCCATAGCCTTAGGCTAGGGCTCCCCTAGACTTGTCCTAGGGCTCCCCTAGGCTTAGGCTAGGGCACCCCTAGGCTTAGGCAAAGGCTAGTGTTCCCCTAGCCTTAGGGTATGGCTCCCCTAGCCTTAGGCTAGGGATCCCCTAGACTTAGGCTAAGGCTAGGTCTCCCCCAACCTTAGTTTCGGGCACCCCTAGGCTTAGGCTAAGGCTAGGGCTCCCCTAGCCTTAGGCTAGGGCTCCCCTAGCCTTAGGCTAGGGCTCCCCTAGCCTTAGGCTAGTGCTCCCCTAGCCTTAGGCTAGGGCTCTCCTAACCTTAGGCTAGGGCACACCTAGGCTTAGGCTAAGGCTAGGGCTCCGCCAGCCTTAGGCTAGGGCTCCCCTAGGCTTAGGCTAAGGCTAGGGCTCCCCTAGCCTTACGTTAGGACACCCCTAGGCTTAGGATAAGGCTAGGGCTCCCCTAGCCTTAGGCTAGGACTCCCCAACTTTAGGCTAGGCTCCCCTAGCCTTAGGATAGGGCACACCTAGGCTTAGGCTAAGGCTAGGGCTCCCCTATCCTTAGGTTAGGGAACCCCTAGGCTTAGGCTAAGGCTAAGGCTCCCCTAGCCTTAGGGTAGTGCACCCCTATGCTTACGCTAAGGATAGGGCTCCCCTAGCCTTAGGCTAAGGCTCCCCTAGCCTTAGGCTAGGGCATCCCTAGGCTTAGGCTAAGGCTAGGGCTCTACTAGCCTTAGGGTAGGGCACCCCTATGCTTAGGCTAAGGATAGGGCTCCCCTAGCCTTACGCTAAGGCTCCCCTAGCCTTAGGCTAGGGTACCCCTATGCTTAGGCTAAGGCAAGGGCTCCCCTAGACTTAGGCTAGGGCTCCCCTAGCCTTAGGCTAGGGCACACCTAGGCTTAGGCTAAGGCTAGGGCTCCGCCAGCCTTAGGCTAGGGCTCCCGTAGGCTTAGGCTAGTGCTCCCCTAGCCTTGGGCTAGGGCTCCCCTGGCCTTAGGCTAGGGCTCCCCAAGCCTTAGGCTAGTGCTCCCCTAGCCTTAGGCTAGGGCTCCCCTAGCCTTAGGCTAGGGCACACCTAGGCTTAGGCTAAGGCTAAGGCTCCGCCAGCCTTAGGCTAGGGCTCCCCCAGGCTTAGGCTAGGGCTAGGGCTCCCCTAGCCTTAGGCTAGGGCTCCCCTAGCCTTACGTTAGGGCACCCCTAGGCTTAGGCTACGACTCGCCTAGCTTTAGGCTAGGCTCCCCTAGCCTTAGGTTTGGGCACCCATAGGCTTAGGCTAAGGCTAGGGCTCCCCTAGCCTTAGGCTAGGCCACCCCTAGGCTTAGGCTAAGACTAGGGCTCCCCTAACCTTAAGGTAGGGCACACCTAGGCTTAGGCTAAGAGTAGGGCTCCCCTAGCCTTAGGATAATGCTCCCCTAGCCTTAGGCTAGGGCACCCCTAGGCTTAGGCTAAGGATAGGGCTCCCCTAGCCTTATGTTAGGTCACCCCTAGGTTTAGGCTAAGGCTAGGGCTCCCCTAGCCTTAGGCTAGGGCACCCCTAGGCTTAGGCTAAGGATAGGCCTCCCCTAGCCTTACGTTAGGTCACCCCTAGGCTTAGGCTAAGGCTAGGGCTCCCCTAGCTTTAGGCTAGGACTCCCCTAGCTTTAGGCTAGGCTCCCCTAGCCTTAGGTTAGGGCACCCCTAGGCTTAGGCTAAGGCTAGGGCTCCCCTAGCCTAGGCTAGGGCACCCCTAGGCTTAGGCTAAGGCTAGGGCTCCCCTAGCCTTAGGCTAGGGCATCCCTAGGCTTAGGCTAAAGCTCGGGCTCCCCTAGCCTTAGGCTAGGCTCCCCAAGGCTTAGGCTAGGGCTCCCCTAGCATTAGGCTAGGGCTCCCCTAGGCTTAGGCTAGTGCTCCCCTAGCCTTTGGCTAGGGCTCCCCTAGCCTTAACTAGGAAACCCCTAGGATTAGGCTAAGACTAGGGCTCCCCGAACCTTAGGCTAGGGCTCCCGTAGCCTTAGGCTAGGTCACCCCTAGGCTTAGGCTAAGGCTAGGGCTCCCCTAACCTTAGGCTAGGGCTTTTCTAACCTTAGGTTAGGGCACCCCTAGGCATAGGCTAAGTCTAGGGCTCCTCTAGCCTTAAGCTAGGGCTCCCCTAGACTTAGGCTAAGGTTAGGGCTCCCCTAGCCTTAGGCTAGGGCTCCTCTAGCCTTAGGCTAGGGCTTCCCTAGCCTTAGGCTAGGGCACCCCTAGGCTTAGGCTAAGGCAAGGCCTCCCCTAGCCTTAGGCTAGGGCTCCTCTAGCCTTGGGCTAGGGCTTCCCTAGCCTTAGGCTAGGGCATCCCTAGGCTTAGGCTAAGGCAAGGGCTCCCCTAGCCTTAGGCTGTGGCTCCCCTAGCCTTAGGCTAGGGCACCCCTAGGCTTAGGCTAAGGCTACGGCTCCACTAGCCTCAGGCTAGGGCACCCCTAAACTCAGGCTATGGCACCCCTAGGCTTAGGCTGGGGCAATCCTAGGCTAGACTAAGGCTAGGGCTCCCCTAGCCTCAGGCTAGGGCACCCGTAGGCTCAGGCTAGGGCACCCCTAGGCTCAGGCTAGGGCACCCGTAGGCTTAGGCTAGGGCACCCCTAGGCTTAGGCTAGGGCACCCCTAGCCTAAGGATAGGGCACCCCTAGACTTAGGCTAAGGCTAGGTCACCCCTAGGCTTAGGCAAAGGCACAACTAGGCTTAGGCTAAGGCACCCCTAGGCTTAGGCTAGGGCACCCCTAGGCTTAGGTTAGGGCACCCCTAGGCTGAGGATAGAGCACACCTAAGCTGAGGCTAGGGCACCCCTAGGCTTAGGATAAGGCTAGGGCACCCCTAGGCTTCGGCTAGGGCACCCCTAGGCTTAGGCTAGGGCACCCTTAGGCTTAGGCTAGGGCACCCCTAGGCTTAGGCTAGGGCACCCCTAGGCTTAGGCTAGGGCACCCCTAGGCTTAGGCTAGGGCACCCCTAGGCTTAGGCTAGGGCACCCCTAGGCTTAGGCTAAGGCTAGGGCACCCCTAGACTTAGGCTAAGGCTAGGGCTCCCCTAACCTAAGGCTAGGGCACCCCTAGGCTTAGGCTAGGGCACCCCTAATCTTAGGCTAAGGATTGGGCTCCCCTAGCCTAAGGCTAGGGCACCCCTAGGCTTATGCTAGGGCACCCCTAGGCTTAGGCTAAGGCTAGGGCTCCCCTAGCCTAAGGATAGGGCACCCCTAGTCTTAGGCTAGGGCACCCCTAGGCTTAGGCTAGGGCACCCCTAGGCTTAGGCTAGGGAACCCCTAGGCTTAGGCTAAGGCTAGGGCACCCCTAGGCTTAGGCTAAGGCTAGGGCTCCCCTAACCTAAGGCTAGGGCACCCCTAGGCTCAGGCTAGGGCACCCCTAGGCTTAGGCTAAAGAATCCCTAGGCTTAGGCTAAGGGTACGGCTCCCCTAGCCTCAGGCTAGGGCTCTCCTAGGCTTAGGCTAGGGCAATGCTAGGCTAGACTAAGGCTATAGCTCCCCTAGCCTCAGGCTAGGGCACCCATAGGCTCAGGCTAGGGCACCCCTAGGCTCAGGCTAGGGCACACCTAGGCTTAGGCTAGGGCACCCCTAGACTTAGGATAAGGCTAGGGCTCCCCTAGCCTAAGGCTAGGGCACCCCTAGGCTTAGGCTAGGGCACCCCTAGGCTTAGGCTAGGGCACCCCTAGGTTTAGGCTAGGGCACCCCTAGGCTTAGGCTAAGGCTAGGGCTCCCCTAGCCTAAGGCTAGGGCACCCCTAGGCTTAGGCTAGGGCACCCTAGGCTTAGGCTAGGGCACCCCTAGCCTAAGGATAGGGCACCCCTAGTCTTAGGCTAAGGCTAGGTCACTCCTAGGCTTAGGCTAAGGCACAACTAGGCTTAGGCTAGGGCACCCCTAGGCTTAGGCTAGAGCACCCCTAAGCTTAGGTTAGGGCACCCCTAGGCTGAGGATAGGGCACCCCTAAGCTGAGGCTAGGGCACCCCTAGGCTTAGACTAAGGCTAGGGTACCCCTAGGCTTAGGCTAAGGCTAAGGCTCCCCTAGCCTAAGGCTGGGGCACCCCTAGGCTCAGGCTAGGGCACCCCTAGGCTTAGGGTAGGGCACCCCTAGGCTTAGGCTAATGCTACGGCTCCCCCAGCCTCAGGCTAGGGCACCCCTAGACTCAGGCTATGGCACGCCTAGGCTTAGGCTAGGGCAATCCTAGGCTAGACTAACGCTAGGGGTCCTCAAGCCTCAGGTTAGGGCACCCATAGGCTCAGGCTAGTACACCCCTAGGCTCAGGCTAGGGCACCCCTAGGCTTAGGCTGGGGCAATCCTAGGCTAGACTAAGGCTAGGGCTCCCCTAACCTCAGGCTAGGGCACCCGTAGGCTCAGGTTAGGGCACCCCTAGGCTTAGGCTAGGACACCCCTAGGCTTAGGCTAAGGCTAGGGCTCCCCTAGCCTAAGGCTAGGTCACCCCTAGGCTTAGGCTAGGGCACCCCTAGGCTTAGGCTAGGGCACCCCTAGGCTTAGGCTAGGGCACCCCTAGCCTAAGGATAGGGCACCCCTAGGCTTAGGCTAAGGCTAGGTCACCCCTAGGCTTAGGCTAAGGCACAACTAGGCTTAGGCTAGGGAACCCCTAGGCTTAGGCTAGGGCACCCCTAAGCTGAGGCCAGGGCACCCCTAGGCTTAGGATAAGGCTAGGGCTACCCTAGCCTAAGGCTGGGCACCCCTAGCCTTAGGCTAGGGCACCCCTAGGCTTAGGCTAGGGCACCCCTAGGCTTAGGCTAGGGCACTCCTAGGCTTAGGCTAGGGCACCCCTAGGCTTAGGCTAGGGCACCCCTAGGCTTAGGCTAAGGCTAGGGCTCCCCTAGCCTATGGCTTGGGCACCCCTAGGCTTATGCTAGGGCACTCCTAGACTTAGGCTAGGGCACCCCTAGGCTTAGGCTAGGACACCCCTAGGCTTAGGCTAAGGCTATGGCTCCCCTAGCCTAAGGCTAGGGCACCCCTAGGCTTAGGCTAGGGCACCCCTAGGCTTAGGCTAGGGCACACCTAGGCTTAGGCTAGGGCACCCCTAGGCTTAGGCTAAGGCTAGGGCTCCCCTAGCCTAAGGCTAGGGCACCCCTAGGCTTAGGCTAGGACACCCATAGGCTTAGGCTAGGGCACCCCTAGGCTTAGGCTAGGGCACCCCTAAGCTTAGGCTCAGGATTGGGCTCCCCTAGCCTAAGGCTAGGGCACCCCTAGGCTTAGGCTAGGGCACCCCTAGGCTTAGGCTAAGGCTAGGGCTCCCCTAGCCTAAGGCTAGGGCACCCCTAGGCTTAGGCTAGGGCACCCCTAGGCTTAGGCTAGGGCACCCCTAGGCTTAGGCTAGGACACCCCTAGGCTTAGGCTAAGGCTAGGGCTCCCCTAGCCTAAGGCTAGGGCACCCCTAGGCTTAGGCTAGGGCACCTCTAGGCTTAGGCTAGGGCACCCCTAGCCTAAGGATAGGGCACCCCTAGGCTTAGGCTAAGGCTAGGTCACCCCTAGGCTTAGGCTAAGGCACCACTAGGCTTAGGCTAGGGCACCCCTAGGCTTAGGCTAGGGCACTCCTAGGCTTAGGTTAGGGCACCCCTAGGCTGAGGATAGGGCACCCCTAAGCTGAGGCTAGGGCACCCCTAGGCTTAGGATAAGGCTAGGGCTACCCTAGCCTATGGCTTGGGCACCCCTAGGCTTATGCTAGGGCTCCCCTAGCCTAAGGCTAGGGCACCTCTAGGCTTAGGCTAGGGCACCCCTAGCCTGAGGATAGGGCACCCCTAGGCTTAGGCTAAGGCTAGGTCACCCCTAGGCTTAGGCTAAGGCACAACTAGGGTTAGGCTAGGGCACCCCTAGGCTTGGGCTAGGGCACCCCTAGGCTTAGGCTAGGGCACTCCTAGGCTGAGGATAGGCCACCCCTAAGCTGAGGCTACGGCACCCCTAGGCTTAGGATAAGGCTAGGGCTACCCTAGCCTAAGGCTAGGGCAACCCTAGCCTAAGGCTAGGGCACCCATAGGCTTAGGCTAGGGCACCCCTAGGCTTAGGCTAGGGCACCCCTAGGCTTAGGCTAGGGCACCCCTAGGCTTAGGATATGGCTAGGGCTCCCCTAACATAAGGCTAGGGCACCCCTAGGCTTAGGCTCGGGCACCCCTAGGCTTAGGCTAGGGCACCCCTAGGCTTAGGCTAAGGCTAGGGCTCCCCTAGCCTAAGGCTAGGGCACCCCTAGGCTTAGGCTAGGGCACCCCTAGGCTTAGACTAAGGCTAGGGCACCCCTAGGCTTAGACTAAGGCTAGGGCACCCCTAGGCTTAGGCTAAGGCTAGGGCTCCCCTAGCCTAAGGCTAGGGCACCCCTAGGCTCAGGCTAGGGCACCCATAGGCTTCGGCTAGGGCAACCCTAGCCTTAGGATAAGGATAGGGCTACCCTAGCCTAAGGCTAGGGCACACCTAGGGCACCCCTAGGCTTAGGCTAGGGCACCCCTAGGCTTAGGATAGGACACCCCTAGGCTTAGGCTATGGCTAGGGCTCCCCTAGCCTAAGGCTAGGGCACCCCTAGGCTTAGGCTGGGGCACCCCTGGGCTTAGGCTAGGGCACCCCTAGGCTTAGACTAAGGCTAGGGCACCCCTAGCCTTAGACTTAGGCTAGGCCACACCTAGGCTTAGGCTAAGGCTAGGGCTCCGCTAGCCTTAGGCTAGGGCTCCCCTAGCTTTACGTTAGGGCATCCCTAGGCTTAGGCTAAGGCTAGGGCTCCCCTAGCCTTAGGCTAGGACTCCCCTAGCTTTAGGCTAGGCTCCCCAAGCCTTAGGTTAGGGCACCCCTAGGCTTAGGCTAAGGCTAGGGCTCCTCTAGCCTTAGGCTAGGGCTCCCCTAGCCTTAGGCTAGGGCACCCCTATGCTTAGGCTAAGGCAAGGGCTCCCCTAGCCTTAGGTTAGGGCTTCCCTTGCCTTAGGCTAGGGCTCCCCTAGCCTTAGGCTAGGGCTCCCCTAGCCTAAGGCTAGGGCACACCTAGGCTTAGGCTAAGGCTAGGGCTCTGCCAGCCTTAGGCTAGGGCTCCCCTAGGCTTAGGCTAAGGCTAGGGCTCCCCTAGCCTTAGGCTAGGGCTCCCCGAGCCTTACGTTAGTGCACCCCTAGGCTTAGGCTAAGGCTAGGGCTCCCCTAGCCTTAAGCTAGGACTCCCCTAGCTTTAGGCTGGGCTCCCATAGCCTTAGGTTACGTCACCCCTAGGCTTAGGCTAAGGCTAGGGCTCCCCTAGCCTTCAGCTAGGGCACCCCTAGGCTTAGGCTAAGGATAGGGCTCCCCTACCCTTAGGCTAGGGCACCCCTAGGCTTAGGGTAAGGCTAGGCCTCCCCTAGCCTTGGGCCAGGGCTCCCCTAGCCTTAGGCTAGGGCTCCCCTACCCTTAGGCTAGGGCTCCCCTAGCATTAGGCTAGGGCTCCGCTAGCATTAGGCTAGGGCACACCTAGGCTTAGGCTAAGGCTAGGGCTCCGCCAGCCTTAGGCTAGGGCTCCCCTAGGCTTAGTCTCGCGCTAGGGCTCCCCTAGCCTTAGGCTAGGGCTCCCCTAGCCTTACGTTAGGGCACCCCTAGGCTTAGTCTAAGGCTAGGACTCCCCTAGCCTTAGGCTAGGCCACCCCAAGGCTTAGGCTAAGGCTAGGGCTCCCCTAACCTTAGGCTAGGGCACACCTAGACTTAGGTTAAGGATAGGGCTCCCCTAGCCTTAGGCTAATGCTCCCCTAGCCTTAGGCTAGGGCACCCCTAGGTTAGGCTAAGGATAGGGCTCCCCTAGCCTTACGTTAGGTCACCCCTAGGCTTAGGCTAAGGATAGGGCTCCCCTAGCCTTAGGCTAGGGCACCCCTAGGCTTAGGCTATGGATAGGGCTGCCCTAGCCTTACGTTATGTCACCCCTAGGCTTAGGCAAAGGCTAGTGCTCCCCTAGCTTTAGGGTAGGGCTCCCCTAGCCTTAAGCTAGGGAACCCCTAGACTTAGGCTAAGGCTAGGTCTCCCCCAACCTTAGTTTCGGGCACCCCTAGGCTTAGGCTAGGGCACACCTAGGCTTAGGCTAAGGCTAGGGCTCTGCCAGCCTTAGGCTAGGGCTCCCCTAGGCTTAGGCTAAGGCTAGGGCTCCCCTAGCCTTAGGCTAGGGCTCTCCTAGCCTTACGTTAGTGCACCCCTAGGCTTAGGCTAAGGTTAGGGCTCCCCTAGCCTTAGGCTAGGACTCCCCTAGCTTTAGGCTGGGCTCCCATAGCCTTAGGTTACTTCACCCCTAGGCTTAGGCTAAGGATAGGGCTCCCCTACTCTTAGGTTAGGGCACCCCTAGGCTTAGGCTAAGGATAGGGCTCCCCTAGCCTTAGGCTAGTGTTCCCCTAACCTTAGGCTATGGCACCCCTAGGCTTAGAGTAAGGCTAGGGCTCCCCTAGCCTTAGGCTTGTGCTCCCCTAGCCTTAGGCTAGGGCACCCCTAGGCTTAGGCTAAGGCTAGGGCTCCCCTAGCCTTAGGCTAGGGCTCCCCTTGCCTTAGGCTAGGGCTCCCCTAGCCTTAGGCTAGGGCTCCCCTAGCCTTAGGCTAGGGCACACCTAGGCTTAGGCTAAGGCTAGGGCTCTGCCAGCCTTAGGCTAGGGCTCCCCTAGGCTTAGGCTAAGGCTAGGGCTCCCCTAGCCTTAGGCTAGGGATCCCCTTGCCTTAGGCTAGGGCTCCCCTAGCCTTAGGCTAGGGCTCCCCAAGCCTTAGGCTAGGGCTCCCCTAGTATTAGGCTACGGCTCCCCTAGCCTTAGGCTAGGGCACACCTAGGCTTAGGCTAAGGCTAGGGCTCCGCCAGCCTTAGGCTAGGGCTCCCCTAGGCTTAGGCTAGCGCTAGGGCTCCCCTAGCCTTAGGCTAGGGCACCCCTAGGCTTAAACTAAAGCTGGGGCTCCCCTAGCCTTAGGCTAGGCTCCCCTAGGCTTAGGCTAGCGATCCCATAGCCTTAGGCTAGGGCTCCCCTAGACTTGTCCTAGGGCTCCCCTAGGCTTAGGCTAGGGCACCCCTAGGCTTAGGCAAAGGCTAGTGTTCCCCTAGCCTTAGGGTATGGCTCCCCTAGCCTTAGGCTAGGGATCCCCTAGACTTAGGCTAAGGCTAGGTCTCCCCCAACCTTAGTTTCGGGCACCCCTAGGCTTAGGCTAAGGCTAGGGCTCCCCTAGCCTTAGGCTAGGGCTCCCCTAGCCTTAGGCTAGGGCTCCCCTAGCCTTAGGCTAGTGCTCCCCTAGCCTTAGGCTAGGGCTCTCCTAACCTTAGGCTAGGGCACACCTAGGCTTAGGCTAAGGCTAGGTATCCGCCAGCCTTAGGCTAGGGCTCCCCTAGGCTTAGGCTAAGGCTAGGGCTCCCCTAGCCTTACGTTAGGACACCCCTAGGCTTAGGATAAGGCTAGGGCTCCCCTAGCCTTAGGCTAGGACTCCCCAACTTTAGGCTAGGCTCCCCTAGCCTTAGGATAGGGCACACCTAGGCTTAGGCTAAGGCTAGGGCTCCCCTATCCTTAGGTTAGGGAACCCCTAGGCTTAGGCTAAGGCTAAGGCTCCCCTAGCCTTAGGGTAGTGCACCCCTATGCTTAGGCTAAGGATAGGGCTCCCCTAGCCTTAGGCTAAGGCTCCCCTAGCCTTAGGCTAGGGCATCCCTAGGCTTAGGCTAAGGCTAGGGCTCTACTAGCCTTAGGGTAGGGCACCCCTATGCTTAGGCTAAGGATAGGGCTCCCCTAGCCTTACGCTAAGGCTCCCCTAGCCTTAGGCTAGGGCACACCTAGGCTTAGGCTAAGGCTAGGGCTCCGCCAGCCTTAGGCTAGGGCTCCCCTAGGCTTAGTCTCGCGCTAGGGCTCCCCTAGCCTTAGGCTAGGGCTCCCCTAGCCTTACGTTAGGGCACCCCTAGGCTTAGTCTAAGGCTAGGACTCCCCTAGCCTTAGGCTAGGCCACCCCAAGGCTTAGGCTAAGGCTAGGGCTCCCCTAACCTTAGGCTAGGGCACACCTAGACTTAGGTTAAGGATAGGGCTCCCCTAGCCTCAGGCTAATGCTCCCCTAGCCTTAGGCTAGGGCACCCCTAGGTTAGGCTAAGGATAGGGCTCCCCTAGCCTTACGTTAGGTCACCCCTAGGCTTAGGCTAAGGATAGGGCTCCCCTAGCCTTAGGCTAGGGCACCCCTAGGCTTAGGCTATGGATAGGGCTGCCCTAGCCTTACGTTATGTCACCCCTAGGCTTAGGCAAAGGCTAGTGCTCCCCTAGCTTTAGGGTAGGGCTCCCCTAGTCTTAAGCTAGGGAACCCCTAGACTTAGGCTAAGGCTAGGTCTCCCCCAACCTTAGTTTCGGGCACCCCTAGGCTTAGGCTAGGGCACACCTAGGCTTAGGCTAAGGCTAGGGCTCTGCCAGCCTTAGGCTAGGGCTCCCCTAGGCTTAGGCTAAGGCTAGGGCTCCCCTAGCCTTAGGCTAGGGCTCTCCTAGCCTTACGTTAGTGCACCCCTAGGCTTAGGCTAAGGTTAGGGCTCCCCTAGCCTTAGGCTAGGACTCCCCTAGCTTTAGGCTGGGCTCCCATAGCCTTAGGTTACGTCACCCCTAGGCTTAGGCTAAGGATAGGGCTCCCCTACTCTTAGGTTAGGGCACCCCTAGGCTTAGGCTAAGGATAGGGCTCCCCTAGCCTTAGGCTAGTGTTCCCCTAACCTTAGGCTATGGCACCCCTAGGCTTAGAGTAAGGCTAGGGCTCCCCTAGCCTTAGGCTTGTGCTCCCCTAGCCTTAGGCTAGGGCACCCCTAGGCTTAGGCTAAGGCTAGGGCTCCCCTAGCCTTAGGCTAGGGCTCCCCTTGCCTTAGGCTAGGGCTCCCCTAGCCTTAGGCTAGGGCTCCCCTAGCCTTAGGCTAGGGCACACCTAGGCTTAGGCTAAGGCTAGGGCTCTGCCAGCCTTAGGCTAGGGCTCCCCTAGGCTTAGGCTAAGGCTAGGGCTCCCCTAGCCTTAGGCTAGGGATCCCCTTGCCTTAGGCTAGGGCTCCCCTAGCCTTAGGCTAGGGCTCCCTAAGCCTTAGGCTAGGGCTCCCCTAGTATTAGGTTACGGCTCCCCTAGCCTTAGGCTAGGGCACACCTAGGCTTAGGCTAAGGCTAGGGCTCCGCCAGCCTTAGGCTAGGGCTCCCCTAGGCTTAGGCTAGCGCTAGGGCTCCCCTAGCCTTAGGCTAGGGCTCCCCTAGCCTTACGTTAGGGCACCCCTAGGCTTAGGCTAAGGCTAGGGCTCCCCTAGCCTTAGGCTAGGTCTCGCCTAGCTTTAGGCTAGGCTCCCCTAGCCTTAGGTTAGGGCACCCCTAGGCTTAGGCTAAGGCTAGGGCTCCCCTAGCCTTAGGCTAGGCCACCCCTAGGCTTAGGCTACAGCTAGGGCTGCCCTAACCTTAGGCTAGGGCACACCTAGACTTACGCTAAGGATAGGGCTCCCCTAGCCTTAGGCTAATGCTCCCCTAGCCTTAGGCTAGGGCACCCCTAGGCTTAGGCTAAGGATAGGGCTCCCCTAGCCTTAGGCTAGGGCACCCCTAGGCTTAGGCTATGGATAGGGCTGCCCTAGCCTTACGTTATGTCACCCCTAGGCTTAGGCTAAGGCTAGGGCTCCTCTAGCCTAGGCTAGGGCACCCCTAGTCTTAGGATAAGGCTAGAACTCCCCTAGCCTTAGGCTAGGGCACCCCTAGGCTTAAACTAAAGCTGGGGCTCCCCTAGCCTTAGGCTAGGCTCCCCTAGGTTTAGGCTAGGGCTCCCCTAGCCTTAGGCTAGGGCTCCCCTAGGCTTAGGCTAGCGATCCCATAGCCTTAGGCTAGGGCTCCCCTAGACTTGTCCTAGGGCTCCCCTAGGCTTAGGCTAGGGCACCCCTAGGCTTATGCAAAGGCTAGTGTTCCCCTAGCCTTAGGGTATGGCTCCCCTAGCCTTAGGCTAGGGATCCCCTAGACTTAGGCTAAGGCTAGGTCTCCCCCAACCTTAGTTTCGGGCACCCCTAGGCTTAGGCTAAGGCTAGGGCTCCCCTAGCCTTAGGCTAGGGCTCCCCTAGCCTTAGGCTAGGGCTCCCCTAGCCTTAGGCTAGTGCTCCCCTAGCCTTAGGCTAGGGCTCTCCTAACCTTAGGCTAGGGCACACCTAGGCTTAGGCTAAGGCTAGGGCTCCGCCAGCCTTAGGCTAGGGCTCCCCTAGGCTTAGGCTAAGGCTAGGGCTCCCCTAGCCTTACGTTAGGACACCCCTAGGCTTAGGATAAGGCTAGGGCTCCCCTAGCCTTAGGCTAGGACTCCCCAACTTTAGGCTAGGCTCCCCTAGCCTTAGGATAGGGCACACCTAGGCTTAGGCTAAGGCTAGGGCTCCCCTATCCTTAGGTTAGGGAACCCCTAGGCTTAGGCTAAGGCTAAGGCTCCCCTAGCCTTAGGGTAGTGCACCCCTATGCTTAGGCTAAGGATAGGGCTCCCCTAGCCTTAGGCTAAGGCTCCCCTAGCCTTAGGCTAGGGCATCCCTAGGCTTAGGCTAAGGCTAGGGCTCTACTAGCCTTAGGGTAGGGCACCCCTATGCTTAGGCTAAGGATAGGGCTCCCCTAGCCTTACGCTAAGGCTCCCCTAGCCTTAGGCTAGGGTACCCCTATGCTTAGGCTAAGGCAAGGGCTCCCCTAGACTTAGGCTAGGGCTCCCCTAGCCTTAGGCTAGGGCACACCTAGGCTTAGGCTAAGGCTAGGGCTCCGCCAGCCTTAGGCTAGGGCTCCCGTAGGCTTAGGCTAGTGCTCCCCTAGCCTTGGGCTAGGGCTCCCCTGGCCTTAGGCTAGGGCTCCCCAAGCCTTAGGCTAGTGCTCCCCTAGCCTTAGGCTAGGGCTCCCCTAGCCTTAGGCTAGGGCACACCTAGGCTTAGGCTAAGGCTAAGGCTCCGCCAGCCTTAGGCTAGGGCTCCCCCAGGCTTAGGCTAGGGCTAGGGCTCCCCTAGCCTTAGGCTAGGGCTCCCCTAGCCTTACGTTAGGGCACCCCTAGGCTTAGGCTACGACTCGCCTAGCTTTAGGCTAGGCTCCCCTAGCCTTAGGTTTGGGCACCCATAGGCTTAGGCTAAGGCTAGGGCTCCCCTAGCCTTAGGCTAGGCCACCCCTAGGCTTAGGCTAAGACTAGGGCTCCCCTAACCTTAGGCTAGGGCACACCTAGGCTTAGGCTAAGGATAGGGCTCCCCTAGCCTTAGGATAATGCTCCCCTAGCCTTAGGCTAGGGCACCCCTAGGCTTAGGCTAAGGATAGGGCTCCCCTAGCCTTATGTTAGGTCACCCCTAGGTTTAGGCTAAGGCTAGGGCTCCCCTAGCCTTAGGCTAGGGCACCCCTAGGCTTAGGCTAAGGATAGGCCTCCCCTAGCCTTACGTTAGGTCACCCCTAGGCTTAGGCTAAGGCTAGGGCTCCCCTAGCTTTAGGCTAGGACTCCCCTAGCTTTAGGCTAGGCTCCCCTAGCCTTAGGTTAGGGCACCCCTAGGCTTAGGCTAAGGCTAGGGCTCCCCTAGCCTAGGCTAGGGCACCCCTAGGCTTAGGCTAAGGCTAGGGCTCCCCTAGCCTTAGGCTAGGGCATCCCTAGGCTTAGGCTAAAGCTCGGGCTCCCCTAGCCTTAGGCTAGGCTCCCCAAGGCTTAGGCTAGGGCTCCCCTAGCATTAGGCTAGGGCTCCCCTAGGCTTAGGCTAGTGCTCCCCTAGCCTTTGGCTAGGGCTCCCCTAGCCTTAACTAGGAAACCCCTAGGATTAGGCTAAGACTAGGGCTCCCCGAACCTTAGGCTAGGGCTCCCGTAGCCTTAGGCTAGGTCACCCCTAGGCTTAGGCTAAGGCTAGGGCTCCCCTAACCTTAGGCTAGGGCTTTTCTAACCTTAGGTTAGGGCACCCCTAGGCATAGGCTAAGTCTAGGGCTCCTCTAGCCTTAAGCTAGGGCTCCCCTAGGCTTAGGCTAAGGTTAGGGCTCCCCTAGCCTTAGGCTAGCGCTCCTCTAGCCTTAGGCTAGGGCTTCCCTAGCCTTAGGCTAGGGCACCCCTAGGCTTAGGCTAAGGCAAGGCCTCCCCTAGCCTTAGGCTAGGGCTCCTCTAGCCTTGGGCTAGGGCTTCCTTAGCCTTAGGCTAGGGCATCCCTAGGCTTAGGCTAAGGCAAGGGCTCCCCTAGCCTTAGGCTGTGGCTCCCCTAGCCTTAGGCTAGGGCACCCCTAGGCTTAGGCTAAGGCTACGGCTCCACTAGCCTCAGGCTAGGGCACCCCTAAACTCAGGCTATGGCACCCCTAGGCTTAGGCTGGGGCAATCCTAGGCTAGACTAAGGCTAGAGCTCCCCTAGCCTCAGGCTAGGGCACCCGTAGGCTCAGGCTAGGGCACCCCTAGGCTCAGGCTAGGGCACCCGTAGGCTTAGGCTAGGGCACCCCTAGGCTTAGGCTAGGGCACCCCTAGCCTAAGGATAGGGCACCCCTAGACTTAGGCTAAGGCTAGGTCACCCCTAGGCTTAGGCAAAGGCACAACTAGGCTTAGGCTAAGGCACCCCTAGGCTTAGGCTAGGGCACCCCTAGGCTTAGGTTAGGGCACCCCTAGGCTGAGGATAGAGCACACCTAAGCTGAGGCTAGGGCACCCCTAGGCTTAGGATAAGGCTAGGGCACCCCTAGGCTTCGGCTAGGGCACCCCTAGGCTTAGGCTAGGGCACCCTTAGGCTTAGGCTAGGGCACCCCTAGGCTTAGGCTAGGGCACCCCTAGGCTTAGGCTAGGGCACCCCTAGGCTTAGGCTAGGGCACCCCTAGGCTTAGGCTAGGGCACCCCTGGGCTTAGGCTAAGGCTAGGGCACCCCTAGACTTAGGCTAAGGCTAGGGCTCCCCTAACCTAAGGCTAGGGCACCCCTAGGCTTAGGCTAGGGCACCCCTAATCTTAGGCTAAGGATTGGGCTCCCCTAGCCTAAGGCTAGGGCACCCCTAGGCTTATGCTAGGGCACCCCTAGGCTTAGGCTAAGGCTAGGGCTCCCCTAGCCTAAGGATAGGGCACCCCTAGTCTTAGGCTAGGGCACCCCTAGGCTTAGGCTAGGGCACCCCTAGGCTTAGGCTAGGGCACCCCTAGGCTTAGGCTAAGGCTAGGGCTCCCCTAACCTAAGGCTAGGGCACCCCTAGGCTCAGGCTAGGGCACCCCTAGGCTTAGGCTAAAGAATCCCTAGGCTTAGGCTAAGGGTACGGCTCCCCTAGCCTCAGGCTAGGGCTCTCCTAGGCTTAGGCTAGGGCAATGCTAGGCTAGACTAAGGCTATAGCTCCCCTAGCCTCAGGCTAGGGCACCCATAGGCTCAGGCTAGGGCACCCCTAGGCTCAGGCTAGGGCACACCTAGGCTTAGGCTAGGGCACCCCTAGACTTAGGATAAGGCTAGGGCTCCCCTAGCCTAAGGCTAGGGCACCCCTAGGCTTAGGCTAGGGCACCCCTAGGCTTAGGCTAGGGCACCCCTAGGTTTAGGCTAGGGCACCCCTAGGCTTAGGCTATGGCTAGGGCTCCCCTAGCCTAAGGCTAGGGCACCCCTAGTCTTAGGCTAAGGCTAGGTCACCCCTAGGCTTAGGCTAAGGCACAACTAGGCTTAGGCTAGGGCACCCCTAGGCTTAGGCTAGAGCACCCCTAAGCTTAGGTTAGGGCACCCCTAGGCTGAGGATAGCGCACCCCTAAGCTGAGGCTAGGGCACCCCTAGGCTTAGACTAAGGCTAGGGTACCCCTAGGCTTAGGCTAAGGCTAAGGCTCCCCTAGCCTAAGGCTGGGGCACCCCTAGGCTCAGGCTAGGGCACCCCTAGGCTTAGGGTAGGGCACCCCTAGGCTTAGGCTAATGCTACGGCTCCCCCAGCCTCAGGCTAGGGCACCCCTAGACTCAGGCTATGGCACGCCTAGGCTTAGGCTAGGGCAATCCTAGGCTAGACTAACGCTAGGGGTCCTCAAGCCTCAGGTTAGGGCACCCATAGGCTCAGGCTAGTACACCCCTAGGCTCAGGCTAGGGCACCCCTAGGCTTAGGCTGGGGCAATCCTAGGCTAGACTAAGGCTAGGGCTCCCCTAACCTCAGGCTAGGGCACCCGTAGGCTCAGGTTAGGGCACCCCTAGGCTTAGGCTAGGACACCCCTAGGCTTAGGCTAAGGCTAGGGCTCCCCTAGCCTAAGGCTAGGGCACCCCTAGGCTTAGGCTAGGGCACCCCTAGGCTTAGGCTAGGGCACCCCTAGGCTTAGGCTAGGGCACCCCTAGCCTAAGGATAGGGCACCCCTAGGCTTAGGCTAAGGCTAGGTCACCCCTAGGCTTAGGCTAAGGCACAACTAGGCTTAGGCTAGGGAACCCCTAGGCTTAGGCTAGGGCACCCCTAAGCTGAGGCTAGGGCACCCCTAGGCTTAGGATAAGGCTAGGGCTACCCTAGCCTAAGGCTGGGCACCCCTAGCCTTAGGTTAGGGCACCCCTAGGCTTAGGCTAGGGCACCCCTAGGCTTAGGCTAGGGCACTCCTAGGCTTAGGCTAGGGCACCCCTAGGCTTAGGCTAGGGCACCCCTAGGCTTAGGCTAAGGCTAGGGCTCCCCTAGCCTATGGCTTGGGCACCCCTAGGCTTATGCTAGGGCACTCCTAGACTTAGGCTCGGGCACCCCTAGGCTTAGGCTAGGACACCCCTAGGCTTAGGCTAAGGCTATGGCTCCCCTAGCCTAAGGCTAGGGCACCCCTAGGCTTAGGCTAGGGCACCCCTAGGCTTAGGCTAGGGCACACCTAGGCTTAGGCTAGGGCACCCCTAGGCTTAGGCTAAGGCTAGGGCTCCCCTAGCCTAAGGCTAGGGCACCCCTAGGCTTAGGCTAGGACACCCATAGGCTTAGGCTAGGGCACCCCTAGGCTTAGGCTAGGGCACCCCTAAGCTTAGGCTCAGGATTGGGCTCCCCTAGCCTAAGGCTAGGGCACCCCTAGGCTTAGGCTAGGGCACCCCTAGGCTTAGGCTAAGGCTAGGGCTCCCCTAGCCTAAGGCTAGGGCACCCCTAGGCTTAGGCTAGGGCACCCCTAGGCTTAGGCTAGGGCACCCCTAGGCTTAGGCTAGGACACCCCTAGGCTTAGGCTAAGGCTAGGGCTCCCCTAGCCTAAGGCTAGGGCACCCCTAGGCTTAGGCTAGGGCACCTCTAGGCTTAGGCTAGGGCACCCCTAGCCTAAGGATAGGGCACCCCTAGGCTTAGGCTAAGGCTAGGTCACCCCTAGGCTTAGGCTAAGGCACCACTAGGCTTAGGCTAGGGCACCCCTAGGCTTAGGCTAGGGCACTCCTAGGCTTAGGTTAGGGCACCCCTAAGCTGAGGATAGGGCACCCCTAAGCTGAGGCTAGGGCACCCCTAGGCTTAGGATAAGGCTAGGGCTACCCTAGCCTATGGCTTGGGCACCCCTAGGCTTATGCTAGGGCTCCCCTAGCCTAAGGCTAGGGCACCTCTAGGCTTAGGCTAGGGCACCCCTAGCCTGAGGATAGGGCACCCCTAGGCTTAGGCTAAGGCTAGGTCACCCCTAGGCTTAGGCTAAGGCACAACTAGGGTTAGGCTAGGGCACCCCTAGGCTTGGGCTAGGGCACCCCTAGGCTTAGGCTAGGGCACCCCTAGGCTGAGGATAGGCCACCCCTAAGCTGAGGCTAAGGCACCCCTAGGCTTAGGATAAGGCTAGGGCTACCCTAGCCTAAGGCTAGGGCAACCCTAGCCTAAGGCTAGGGCACCCATAGGCTTAGGCTAGGGCACCCCTAGGCTTAGGCTAGGGCACCCCTAGGCTTAGGCTAGGGCACCCCTAGGCTTAGGATATGGCTAGGGCTCCCCTAACATAAGGCTAGGGCACCCCTAGGCTTAGGCTCGGGCACCCCTAGGCTTAGGCTAGGGCACCCCTAGGCTTAGGCTAAGGCTAGGGCTCCCCTAGCCTAAGGCTAGGGCACCCCTAGGCTTAGGCTAGGGCACCCCTAGGCTTAGACTAAGGCTAGGGCACCCCTAGGCTTAGACTAAGGCTAGGGCACCCCTAGGCTTAGGCTAAGGCTAGGGCTCCCCTAGCCTAAGGCTAGGGCACCCCTAGGCTCAGGCTAGGGCACCCATAGGCTTCGGCTAGGGCAACCCTAGCCTTAGGATAAGGATAGGGCTACCCTAGCCTAAGGCTAGGGCACACCTAGGGCACCCCTAGGCTTAGGCTAGGGCACCCCTAGGCTTAGGATAGGACACCCCTAGGCTTAGGCTATGGCTAGGGCTCCCCTAGCCTAAGGCTAGGGCACCCCTAGGCTTAGGCTAGGGCACCCCTGGGCTTAGGCTAGGGCACCCCTAGGCTTAGACTAAGGCTAGGGCACCCCTAGCCTTAGACTTAGGCTAGGCCACACCTAGGCTTAGGCTAAGGCTAGGGCTCCTCTAGCCTAAGGCTAGGGCACCCCTACGCTCAGGCTAGGGCACCCCTAGGCTTCGGCTAGGGCAGCCCTAGGCTTAGGTTAAGGCTAGGGCTCCCCTAGCCTAAGGCTAGGGAACCCCTAGGCTTAGGCTAGGGCACCCCTTGGCTTAGGCTATTGCACCCCTAGGCTTAGGCTAGGGCACCCCTAGGCTTAGGCTAAAGCTACGGCTCCCCTAGCCTCAGGATAGGGCACCCCTAGACTCAGGCTATGGCACCCCTAGGCTTAGGCAAGGGCAATCCTAGGCTAGACTAAGGCTAGGGCTCCCCTAGCCTCAGGCTAGGGCACCCGTAGGCTCAGGCTAGGGCACACGTAGGCTCAGGCTAGGGCACCCCTAGGCTTAGGCTAGGGCACCCCTAGACTTAGGATAAGGCTAGCGCACCCCTAGGCTTAGGCTAGGGCACCCCTAGGCTTATGCTAAGGATTGGGCTCCCCTAGCCTAAGGCAAGGCACCCCTAGGCTTAGGCTAGGGCACCCCTAGGCTTAGCCTAAGGCAAGGGCTCCCCTAGCCTAAAGCTAGGGCACACCTAGGTTTAGGCTAGGGCACCCATAGGCTCAGGCTAGGGCACCCCTAGGCTTAGGCTAAGCCTAGGGCACCCCTAGGCTTATGCTAAGGCTAGGGCTCCCCTAACCTAAGGCTAGGGCACCCCTAGGCTCAGGCTAGGGCACCCCTAGGCTTAGGCTAAGGCACCCCTAGGCTTAGGCTAAAGGTACGGCCCCCCTAGCCTCAGGCTAGGGCACCCCTAGACTCAGCCTATGGCACCCCTAGGCTTAGGCTAGAGCACCCCTAGGCTTAGGTTAAGGCTAGGGCTCCCCTAGCCTAAGGCTAGGGCACCCCTAGGCTTAGGCTAGGTCACCCCTAGGCTTAGGTTAGGGCACCCCTAGGCTTAGGCTAGGGCACCCCTAGGCTTAGGCTAGGGAACCTCTAGGTTTAGGCTAAGGTTAAGGCTCCCCTAGCCTCAGGCTAGGGCACCCCTAGGCTCAGGCTAGGGCACCCCTAGGCTTAGGCTAGGGCAATCCTAGGCTAGACTAAGGCTAGGGCTGCCCTACCCTCAAGCTAGGGCACCCGTAGGCTCAGGCTAGGGCACGCCTAGGCTTAGGCTAGGGCACCCCTAGGCGTAGGCTAAGGCTAGGGCTCCCCTAGCCTAAGGCTAGGGCACCTCTAGGCTTAAGCAAGGGCACCCCTAGGCTTAGGCTCGGGTACCCCTAGGCTTAAACTAAGGCTAGGGCTCCCCTAGCCTAAGGATAGGGAACCCTAGGCTGAGATAGGGCACCCATAGGCTTAGGCTAGGGCACCTCTAGGCTTAGGCTAAGGCTAGGGGACTCCTAGGCTTAGGCTAGGGCACCCCTAGGCTTAGGCTAGGGCACCCCTAGGCTTAGGCTAGGGCACACCTAGGCTTAGGCTAGGGCACCCCTAGGCTTAGGCTACGGCACCCCTAGGCTGAGGTTAGGGCACCCCTACGCTGAGGCTAGGACACCCCTAGGCTTAGGATAGGGCACCCATAGTCTTAGGCTAAGGCTAGCGCTCCCCTAGCCTTAGGCTAGGGCACCCCTATGCTTAGGCTAGGGCACCCCTAGGCTTAGACTAAGGCTAGGGCACCCCTAGGCTTACACTAAGGCTAGGGCACCCCTAGGCTTAGGCTAAGGCTGGGGCTTCCCTAGCCTAAGGCTAGGGCACCCTAGGCTTAGGCTAGGGCACCCCTAGGCTTAGTTAAGGCTACGGCTCCCCTAGCCTCAGGCTAGTCCACCCCTAGACTCAGGCTAAGGTACCCATAGGCTCAGGCTAGGGCACTCCTAGGCTCAGGCTAGGGCACCCCTAGGCTTAGGCTAGGGCACCCCTAGACTTAGGATAAGACTAGGGCTCCCCTAGCCTAAGGCTAGAGCACCCCTAAGCTTAGGGTAGGGCACCCCTAGGCTTCGGCTAGGGCACCCCTAGGCTTATGTTAATGCTAGGGCATCCCTAGCCTAAGGCTAGGGCAGCCCTAGGCTTAGGCTAGGTCACCCCTAGGCTTTGGCTAGGTCACCCCTAGGCTTAGGCTAGGGCACCCCTAGGCTTAGGCTAGGGCGCCCCTAGGCTTAGGCTAAGGCTAAGGCTCCCCTAGCCTCAGGCTAGGGCACCCCTAGACTCAGGCAATGGCACCCCTAGGCTTAGGCTGGGGCAATCCTAGGCTAGACTAAGGCTAGGGCTCCCCTAGCCTCAGGCGAGGGCACCCGTAGGCTTAGGCTAGGGTACACCTAAGCTTAGGTTAAGGATTGGGCTCCCCTAGCCTAAGGCTAGGGCACCCCTAGGCTTAGGCTAGGGCACCCCTAGGCTTTGGCTAGGTCACCCCTAGGCTTAGGCTAGGGCACCCCTAGGCTTAGGCTAGGGCGCCCCTAGGCTTAGGCTAAGGCTACGGCTCCCCTAGCCTCAGGCTAGGGCACCCCTAGACTCAGGCAATGGCACCCCAAGGCTTAGGCTGGGGCAATCCTAGGCTAGAGTAACGCTAGGGCTCCCCTAGCCTCAGGCGAGGGCACCCGTAGGCTTAGGCTAGGGTACCCCTAAGCTTAGGTTAAGGATTGGGCTCCCCTAGCCTAAGGCTAGGGCACCCCTAGGCTTAGGCTAGGGCACCCCTAGGCTTGGGCTAAGGCTAGGGCTCCCCTAGCCTAAGGCTAGGGCACCCCTAGGCTTAGGCTAGGGCACCCCTAGGCTTAGGCTAAGGCTAGGGCACCCCTAGGCTTAGGCTAAGGCTAGGGCTCCCCTAACCTAAGGCTTGGGCACGCCAAGACTCAGGCTAGGGCACCCCTAGGCTTAGGCTAAGGAACCCCTAGGCTTAGGCTAAGGGTACGGCTCCCCTAGCCTCAGGCTAGGGCTCCCCTAGGCTTAGGCTAGGGCAATCCTAGGCTAGACTACGGCTAGGGCTCCCCTAGCCTCAGGCTAGGGTAACCATAGGCTCAGGCTAGGGCACCCCGAGGCTCAGGCTAGGGCACACCTAGGCTTAGGCTAGGGCACCCCTATACTTAGGATAAGGTTAGGGCTCCCTTAGCCTAATGCTAGGGCACCCCTAGTCTTAGGTTAAGGCTAGGGCTCCCCTAGCCTAAGGCTAGGGCACCCCTATGCTTAGGCTAGGGCACCCCTAGGCTTAGGCTAGGGCACCCCTAGGTTTAGGCTAAGGCTACGGCTACCCTAGCCTCAGGCTAGGGCACGCCTAGACTCAGGCTATGGCACCCCTAGGCTTAGGCTGTGGCACCCCTAGACGTAGGCTAAGGCTAGGGCTCACCTAGCCTAAGGGTAGGGCACCCCTAGGCTTATGCAAGGGCACCCCTAGGCTTAGGCTCGGGAACCCCTAAGCTTAGGCTAAGGCTATGGCTCCCCTAGCCTAAGGATAGGGCACCCCTAGGCTTAGGCTAGGGCACTCCTAGGCTTAGGCTAAGGCTAGGGCTTCCTTAGCCTCGGGCTAGGTCACCCCTAGGCTTAGGCTAGGGCACCCCTAGGCTTAGGTTAAGGCTAGGGCTCCCCTAGCCTAAGGTTAGGGCACCCGTAGGCTTACGCTAGGGCACCCCTAGGCTTAGCTAGGGCACCCCTAGGCTTAGGCTAGGGCTCCCCCAGGCTTAGGGCAGGGCACCCCTAGGCTTACGCCAGGGCACCCCTAGGCTTAGGCCAGGGCATCCCTAGGCTTAGGCTAGGGCACCCCTAGGCTTAACCCTGGGCACCCCTAGGCTCAGGCTATGGCACCCCTAGGCTTAGGCTAGGGCAATCCTAGGCTAGACTAAGGCTAGGGCTCCCCTACCCTAAGACTACGGCACCCCTCGGCTCAGGCTAGGGCAACCCTAGGCTTAGGCTACGGCACCCCTAGGCTTAGGAAAATGTTAGGGCTCCCCTAGCATCAGGCTATGGCACCCGTAGGCTCAGGCTAGGGCACCCCTAGGTTCAGGGTAGGGCACCCCTAGGCTTAGGCTAAGGCACCCCTAGGCTTAGGCTAGGGCACCCCTAGGCTTAGGCTAAGGCTAGGGCACCCCTAGGCTTAGGCTAAGGCTAGGGCATCCCTAGGCTTAGGCTAGGGCACCCCTAGGCTTTGGCTAGGGAACCCATAGCCTAAGGCTAGGGCACCCCTAGGCTTAGGCTAGGGCACCCCTAGGCTTAGGCTAGGGCACCCCTAGGTTTAGGCTAAGGCAACGGCTCCACTTGCCTCAGGTTAGGGCACCCCTAGACCCAGGCTAGGGCACCCCTAAGCTTAGATTAGGGCAATCCTAGGCTTAGGCTAAGGCTAGGGCTCCCCTAGCCTCAGACTCGGGCACCCCTAGGCTCAGGCTAGGGCACCCCTAGGTTTAGACTAGGGCACCCCTAGGCTTAGGCTAAGGCTAGGGCTCCCCTAGCCTAAGGCTACGGCACCCCTAGGCTCAGGCTCCGGCACCCCTAGGCTTAGACTAGGGTACCCCTAGGCTTAGGAAAAGGCTAGGGCTCCCCTAGCCTAAGGCTAGGGCACCCCTAGGTTTAGGCTAGGGCACCCCTAGGCTTGGGCTAGGGCACCCCTAGGCTTAGGCTAAGTCTAGGGCTCCCCTAGCCTCAGGCTAGGTCACCCCTAGGCTTAGGCTAGGGCACCCCTAGGCTTAGGTTAAGGCTAGGGCTCCCGTAGCCCAAGGTTAGGGCACCCCTAGGCTTAGGCTAGGGCCCCCCTAGGCTTTGGCCAGGGCATCCCTAGGCTGAGGCTAGTGCTCCCCCAGGCTTAGGACAGGGCACCCCTAGACTTCGGCCAGGGAAACCCTAGGCTTAGGCCAGGGCACCCCTAGGCTTTGGCCATTGCATCTCTAGGCTGAGGCTAAGGCACCCCTAGGCTTAGGCTAGGGCACCCCTAGGCTTAGGCTAGGGCACCCCTAGGCTCAGGCTATGGCACCCCTAGGCTTAGGCTAGGGCAATCCTAGGCTAGATTAAGGCTAGGCCTCCCCTAGCCTAAGGCTACGGCACCCCTAGGCTCAGGCTAGGGCACCCCTAGGCTTAGACTAGGGTACCCCTAAGCTTAGGAAAAGGCTAGGGCTCCCCTAGCCTAAGGCTAGGGCACCCCTAAGTTTAGGCTAGGGCATGCCTAGGCTAGGGCTAGGGCACCCCTAGGCTTTAGCTAAGGCACCCTAGGCTTAGGCTAAGGCTACGGCTCCCCTAGCCTCAGGATAGTGCACCCCTATACTCAGGCTACGACATCCCTAGGCTTAGGCTAGGGAAATCCTAGGCTAGACTAACGCTAGGGCTCCCCTATCCTCAGGCTAGGGCACCCGTAGGCTCAGGCTAGGGCACCCCTAGCCTCAGGCTAGGGCACCCCTAGGCTCAGGCTAGGGCACCCCTAGGCTTAGTCTAAGGCTAGGGCTCCCCTAGCCTCAGGCTAGGTCACCCCTAGGCTTGGGCTAGGGCACCCCTAGGCTTAGGCTAGGGCACCCCTAGGCTTAGGCTAAGGCTAGGGCACCCCTAGGCTTAGGCTAAGGCTAGGGCACCCCTAGGCTTAGGCTAAGGCTAGGGCTCCCCTAGGCTTAGGCTAAGGCTAGGGCTCCCCTAACCTAAGGCTAGGGCACGCCAAGACTCAGGCTAGGGCACCCCTAGGCTTAGTCTAAGGCTAGGGCTCCCCTAGCCTCAGGCTAGGTCACCCCTAGGCTTGGGCTAGGGCACCCCTAGGCTTAGGCTAGGGCACCCCTAGGCTTAGGCTAAGGCTAGGGCACCCCTAGGCTTAGGCTAAGGCTAGGGCTCCCCTAACCTAAGGCTAGGGCACGCCAAGACTCAGGCTTGGGCACCCCTAGGCTTAGGCTAAGGCACCCCTAGGTTTAGGCTAAGGGTACGGCTCCCCTAGCCTCAGGCTAGGGCTCCCCTAGGCTTAGGCTAGGGCAATCCTAGGCTAGACTAAGGCTAGGGCTCCCCTAGCCTCAGGCTAGGGCACCCATAGGCTCAGGCTAGGGCACCCCTAGGCTCAGGCTAGGGCACACTTAGGCTTAGGCTAGGGCACCCCTATACTTAGGATAAGGTTAGGGCTCCCCTTGCCTAATGCTAGGGCACCCCTAGGCTTAGGTAAAGGCTAGGGCTCCGCTAGCCTAAGGCTAGGGCACCCCTAGGCTTAGGCTAGGGCACACCTAGGCTTAGGCTAGGGCACCCCTAGGCTTAGGCTAAGGCTACGGCTACCCCAGCCTCAGGCTAGGGCACGCCTAGACTCAGGCTATGGCACCCCTAGACTTAGGCTAGGGCAATACTAGGCTAGACTAAGGCTAGGGCTCCCCTAGCCTCAGGCTAGGGCACCCGTAGGCTCAGGCTCGGGCACCCCTAAGCTTAGGCTAGGGCACCCCTAGACGTAGGCTAAGGCTAGGGCTCCCCTAGCCTAAGGCTAGGGCACCCCTAGGCTTATGCAAGGGCACCCCTAGGCTTAGGCTCGGGAACCCCTAGGCTTAGGCTAAGGCTAGGGCTCCCCTAGCCTAAGGATAGGGCACCCCTAGGCATAGGCTAGGGCACCCCTAGGCTAAGGCTAGGGCACCCCTAGGCTTAGGCTAAGGCTAGGGCTTCCCTAGCCTCAGGCTAGGTCACCCCTAGGCTTAGGCTAGGGCACCCCTAGGCTTAGGTTAAGGCTAGGGCTCCCGTAGCCTAAGGTTAGGGCACCCCTAGGCTTAGGCTAGGGCCCCCCTAGGCTTAGGCTAGGGCACCCCTAGGCTTAGGCTAGGGCTCCCCCAGGCTTAGGGCAGGGCACCCCTAGGCTTAGGCCAGGGCACCCCTAGGCTTAGGCCAGGGCATCCCTAGGCTTAGGCTAGGGCACCCCTAGGCTTAACCTAGGGCACACCTAGGCTCAGGCTATGGCACCCCTAGGCTTAGGCTAGGGCAATCCTAGGCTAGACAAAGGCTAGGGCTCCCCTAGCCTAAGACTACGGCACCCCTCGGCTCAGGCTAGGGCAACCCTAGGCTTAGGCTAGGGCACCCCTAGGCTTAGGAAAATGTTAGGGCTCCCCTAGCATCAGGCTATGGCACCCGTAGGTTCAGGCTAGGGAACCCATAGGTTCAGGCTAGGGAACCCCTAGGCTTAGGCTAAGGCCAGGGCTCCCCTAACCTAAGGCTAGGGCACCCCTAGGCTTAGGCTAGGGCACCCCTAGGCTTAGGCTAGGGCGCCCCTAGGCTTAGGCTAAGGCTAGGGCACCCCTAGGCTTAGGCTAGGGCACCCCTAGGCTTTGGCTAGGTAACCCCTAGCCTAAGGCTAGGGCACCCCTAGGCTTAGGCTAGGGTACCCCTAGGCTTAGGCTAGGGCACCCCTAGGTTTAGGCTAAGGCAACGGCTCCACTTGCCTCAGGTTAGGGCACCCCTAGACTCAGGCTAGGGCACCCCTAAGCTTAGATTAGGGCAATCCTAGGCTTAGGCTAAGGCTAGGGCTCCCCTAAGCCTCAGACTCGGGCACCCCTAGGCTCAGGCTAGGGCACCCCTAGGTTTAGACTAGGGCACCCCTAGGCTTAGGCTAAGGCTAGGGCTCCCCTAGCCTAAGGGTACGGCACCCCTAGGCTCAGGCTACGGCACCCCTAGGCTTAGACTAGGGTACCCCTAGGCTTAGGAAAAGGCTAGGGCTCCCCTAGCCTAAGGCTAGGGCACCCCTAGGTTTAGGCTGGGGCACCCCTAGGCTTGGGCTAGGGCACCCCTAGGCTTAGGCTAAGGCTAGGGCTCCCCTAGCCTCAGGCTAGGTCACCCCTAGGCTTAGGCTAGGACAACCCTAGGCTTAGGTTAAGGCTAGGTTTCCGATAGTCTAAGGCTAGGGAACCCCTAGGCTTAGGCTAGGGCAACCCTAGGCTTAGGCCAGGGCACCCCTAGGCTTTGGCCAGGGCATCCCTAGGCTGAGGCTAGTGCTCCCCCAGGCTTAGGCCAGGGCACCCCTAGACTTCGGCCAGGGCAACCCTAGGCTTAGGCCAGGGCACCCCTAGGCTTTGGCCAGGGCATCTCTAGGCTGAGGCTAAGGCACCCCTAGGCTTAGGCTAGGGCACCCCTAGGCTTAGGCTAGGGCACCCCTAGGCTCAGGCTATGGCACCCCTAGGCTTAGGCTATGGCAATCCTAGGCTAGACTAAGGCTAGGGCTCCCCTAGCCTAAGGCTACGGCACCCCTAGGCTCAGGCTAGGGCACCCCTAGGCTTAGACTAGGGTACCCCTAGGCTTAGGAAAAGGCTAGGGCTCCCCTAGCCTAAGGCTAGGGCACCCCTAGGTTTAGGCTAGGGCACGCCTAGGCTTGGGCTAGGGCACCCCTAGGCTTTAGCTAAGGCACCCTAGGCTTAGGCTAAGGCTACGGCTCCCCTAGACTCAGGATAGTGCACCCCTAGACTCAGGCTAGGACATCCCTAGGCTTAGGCTAGGGCAATCCTAGGCTAGACTAACGCTAGGGCTCCCCTATCCTCAGGCTAGGGCACCCATAGGCTCAGGCTAGGGCACCCCTAGCCTCAGGCTAGGGCACCCCTAGGCTTAGGCTAGGGCACCCCTAGGCTTAGTCTAAGGCTAGGGCTCCCCTAGCCTCAGGCTAGGTCACCCCTAGGCTTAGGCTAGGGCAGCCCTAGGCTTAGCTTAAGGCTAGGGCTCCCCTAGCCTACAGCTAGGGCACCCCTAGGCTTAGGCTAGGGCACCCCTAGGCTTCGGCTAGGGCACACCTAGGCTTAGGCTAGTGCTCCCCCAGGCTTAGGCCAGGTCACCCCAAGACTTCGGCCAGGGCACCCCTAGGCTTAGGCCAGGGCACCCCTAGGCTTAGGCCAGGGCACCCCTAGGCTTTGGTCAGGGCATCCCTAGGCTGAGGCTAAGGCACCCCTAGGCTTATGCTAGGGCACCCCTAGGCTTAGGCTAGGGCACCCCTAGGCTCAGGCTATGGCAACCCTAGGCTTAGGCTAGCGCAATCCTAGGCTAGACTAAGGCTAGGGCTCCCCTAGCCTAAGGCTACCGCACCCCTAGGCTCAGGCTAGGGCACCCCTAAGCTTAGGCTAGGGCTCACCTAGGCTTAGGAAAATGCTAGGGCTCCCCTAGCCTCAGGCTATGGCACCCGTAGGCTCAGGATAGGGCACCCTTAGGCTCAGGCTAGGGAACCCCTAGGCTTAGGCTAGGGCACCCCTAGGCTTAGACTAGGGTACCCCTAGGCTTAGTCTAAGTCTAGGGCTCCCCTAGACTAAGGCTAGGGCAGCCCTAGGCTTAGGCTAGGGCACCCTGAGGTTTAGGCTAGGGCACCCCTAGGCTTAGGTAGGGCAACCGTAGGCGTAGGCTAGGGCACCCCTAGGCTTAGGCTAAGTCTAGGGCTCCCCTCGCCTAAGGCTAGGGCAACCCTAGGCTTAGGCTAGGGCACCCCTAGGCTTAGACTAGGGTACCCCTAGGCTTAGGCTAAGCCTAGGGCTCCCCTAGCCTAAGGCTAGGGCAACCCTAGGCTTAGGCTAGGGCACCCTGAGGTTTAGGCTAGGGCACCCCTAGGCTTAGGCTAGGTCACCCCTAGGCTTAGGGTAGGGCACCCCTAGGCTTAGGCTAAGGCTAGGGGTTCCCTTGCCTCAGGCTAGGACACCCCTAGGCTCAGGCTAGGGCACCCCTAGGTTTAGACTAGGGCACCCCTAGGCTTATGCTAAGGCTACGGCACCCCAAAGCTCAGGCTAGGGCACCCCTAGGCTTAGGCTAGGGCACCCATAGGCTTAGGCTAAGGCTAGGGCTCCCCTAGCCTAAGGCTAGAGCACCCCTATGCTTAGGCTAGGGTAACCATAGGCTAGACTAACGCTAGGGCTCCCTTATCCTCAGGCTAGGGCTCCCCTAGCCTCAGGCTAGGTCACCCCTAGGCTTAGGCTAGGGCACCCCTAGGCTTAGGCTAAGGCTAGGGCTACCCTAGCCTAAGGCTAGAGCACACTAGGCTTAGGCTAGGGCACGCCTAGGCTTAGGTTAAGGCTAGGGCTCCCCTAGCCTAAGGCTAGGGCACCCATAGGCTTAGGCTAGGGCACCCCTAGGCTTAGGCCAGGGCACACCAAGGCTTCAGCTAGGGCACCCATAGGCTTAGGTTAAGGCTAGGGCTCCCCAAGCCTAAGGCTAGGGCACCCCTAGGCTTAGGCTAGGGCACCCGTAGGCTTAGGCTAGGGCACCCCTAGGCTTAGGCTAGGGCACCCCTAGGCTTAGGCTAGGGCACCCCTAGGCTTAGGCAAGGGCAATCCTAGGCTAGACTAAGGCTAGGGCTCCCCTAGCCTAAGGCTAGGGCACCCGTAGGCTCAGGCTAGGGCACCCCTAGTCTTAGGCTAGGGCATCCATAGGCTTAGGCTAGGGCACCCCTAGGCTTAGGCTAGGGCACCCCTAGGCGTAGGCTAAGGCTAGGGCTCCCCTAGCCTTAGATTACGGCACCCCTAGGCTTAGGCTAGGGCACCCCTAGGCTTTGGCTCGGGCACCCCTAGGCTTAGGCTAAGGTTAGGGCTCCCCTAGTCTAAGGCTTGGGCACCCCTAGGCTTAGGCTAGGGCACACCTAGGGTTAGGTTAAGGCTAGGGGACTCCTAGGCTTAGGTTACGGCACCCCTCGGCTTAGGCTAAGGCACCCCTAGGCTTAGGCTAAGGCACCCCTAAGCAGAGGCTAGGGCACCCCTGGGCTTAGGCTAAGGCTAGGGCTAACCTAGCCTAAGGCTAGGGCAAACCTAGGCTTAGGCTAGGGCACCCCTAGGCTTATGCTAAGGCTAGGGCTCCCCTAGCCTAAGGCTAGGGTACCCCTAGGCTTAGGCTGGGGCACCCCTAGGCTTAAGGTAGTGCACCCGTATGCTTAGGCTAAGGCTAGGGCTCCCATAGCCTAAGGCTAGGGCACCCCTAGGCTTAGGCTAGGGCACCCCTAGGCTTAGGCTCGGGCACACCTAGGCTTAGGCTAAGGTTAGGGCTCCCCTAGTCTAAGGCTAGGGCACCCCTAGGCTTAGGTTTGGGCACCAATAGGCTTAGGCTAGGGCACACCTAGGGTTAGGTTAAGGCTAGGGGACTCCTAGGCTTAGGATACGGCACCCCTAGGCTTAGGCTAAGGAACCCCTAGGCTTAGGCTAGGGCACCCCTAGGCTTAGGCTACGGCACCCCTAGGCTTAGGAAAATGTTAGGGCTCCCCTAGGATCAGGCTATGGCACCCGTAGGCTCAGGCTAGGGCACCCCTAGGTTCAGGGTAGGGCACCCCTAGGCTTAGGCTAAGGCACCCCTAGGCTTAGGCTAGGGCACCCCTAGGCTTAGGCTAAGGCTAGGGCACCCCTAGGCTTAGGCTAAGGCTAGGGCATCCCTAGGCTTAGGCTAGGGCACCCCTAGGCTTTGGCTAGGGAACCCATAGCCTAAGGCTAGGGCACCCCTAGGCTTAGGCTAGGGCACCCCTAGGCTTAGGCTAGGGCACCCCTAGGTTAAGGCTAAGGCAACGGCTCCACTTGCCTCAGGTTAGGGCACCCCTAGACCCAGGCTAGAGCACCCCTAAGCTTAGATTAGGGCAATCCTAGGCTTAGGCTAAGGCTAGGGCTCCCCTAGCCTCAGACTCGGGCAGCCCTAGGCTCAGGCTAGGGCACCCCTAGGTTTAGACTAGGGCACCCCTAGGCTTAGGCTAAGGCTAGGGCTCCCCTAGCCTAAGGCTACGGCACCCCTAGGCTCAGGCTACGGCACCCCTAGGCTTAGACTAGGGTACCCCTAGGCTTAGGAAAAGGCTAGGGCTCCCCTAGCCTAAGGCTAGGGCACCCCTAGGTTTAGGCTAGGGCACCCCTAGGCTTGGGCTAGGGCACCCCTAGGCTTAGGCTAAGGCTAGGGCTCCCCTAGCCTCAGGCTAGGTCACCCCTAGGCTTAGGCTAGGGCACCCCTAGGCTTAGGTTAAGGCTAGGGCTCCCGTAGCCTAAGGTTAGGGCACCCCTAGGCTTAGGCTAGGGCCCCCCTAGGCTTAGGCTAAGGCTAGGGCTCCCCTAGCCTCAGGCTAGGTCACCCCTAGGCTTAGGCTAGGGCACCCCTAGGCTTAGGTTAAGGCTAGGGCTCCCGTAGCCTAAGGTTAGGGCATCCCTAGGCTGAGGCTAGTGCTCCCCCAGGCTTAGGACAGGGCACCCCTAGACTTCGGCCAGGGAAACCCTAGGCTTAGGCCAGGGCACCCCTAGGCTTTGGCCAGGGCATCTCTAGGCTGAGGCTTAGGCACCCCTAGGCTTAGGCTAGGGCACCCCTAGACTTAGGCTAGGGCACCCCTAGGCTCAGGCTATGGCACCCCTAGGCTTAGGATAGGGCAATCCTAGGCTAGACTAAGGCTAGGCCTCCCCTAGCCTAAGGCTACGGCACCCCTAGGCTCAGGCAAGGGCACCCCTAGGCTTAGACTATGGTACCCCTAAGATTAGGAAAAGGCTAGGGCTCCCCTAGCCTAAGGCTAGGGCACCCCTAAGTTTAGGTTAGGGCATGCCTAGGCTTGGGCTAGGGCACCCCTAGGCTTTAGCTAAGGCACCCTAGGCTTAGGCTAAGGCTACGGCTCCCCTAGCCTCAGGATAGTGCACCCCTATACTCAGGCTACGACATCCCTAGGCTTAGGCTAGGGAAATCCTAGGCTAGACTAACGCTAGGGCTCCCCTATCCTCAGGCTAGGGCACCCCTAGGCTCAGGCTAGGGCACCCCTAGGCTCAGGCTAGGGCACCCCTAGCCTCAGGCTAGGGCACCCCTAGGCTCAGGCTAGGGCACCCCTAGGCTTAGGCTAGGGCACCCCTAGGCTTAGTCTAAGGCTAGGGCTCCCCTAGCCTCAGGCTAGGTCACCCCTAGGCTTGGGCTAGGGCACCCCTAGGCTTAGGCTAGGGCACCCCTAGGCTTAGGCTAAGGCTAGGGCACCCCTAGGCTTAGGCTAAGGCTAGGGCTCCCCTAACCTAAGGCTAGGGCACGCCAAGACTCAGGCTTGGGCACCCCTAGGCTTAGGCTAAGGCACCCCTAGGTTTAGGCTAAGGGTACGGCTCCCCTAGCCTCAGGCTAGGGCTCCCCTAGGCTTAGGCTAGGGCAATCCTAGGCTAGACTAAGGCTAGGGCTCCCCTAGCCTCAGGCTAGGGCACCCATAGGCTCAGGCTAGGGCACCCCTAGGCTCAGGCTAGAGCACACTTAGGCTTAGGCTAGGGCACCCCTATACTTAGGATAAGGTTAGGGCTCCCCTTGCCTAATGCTAGGGCACCCCTAAGCTTAGGTAAAGGCTAGGGCTCCCCTAGCCTAAGGCTAGGGCACCCCTAGGCTTAGGCTAGGGCACACCTAGGCTTAGGCTAGGGCACCCCTAGGCTTAGGCTAAGGCTACGGCTACCCTAGCCTCAGGCTAGGGCACGCCTAGACTCAGGCTATGGCACCCCAAGACTTAGGCTAGGGCAATACTAGGCTAGACTAAGGCTAGGGCTCCCCTAGCCTCAGGCTAGGGCACCCATAGGCTCAGGCTCGGGCACCCCTAGGCTTAGGCTAGGGCACCCCTAGACGTAGGCTAAGGCTAGGGCTCCCCTAGCCTAAGGCTAGGGCACCCCTAGGCTTATGCAAGGGCACCCCTAGGCTTAGGCTCGGGAACCCCTAGGCTTAGGCTAAGGCTAGGGCTCCCCTAGCCTAAGGATAGGGCACCCCTAGGCATAGGCTAGGGCACCCCTAGGCTAAGGCTAGGGCACCCCTAGGCTTAGGCTAAGGCTAGGGCTTCCCTAGCCTCAGGCTAGGTCACCCCTAGGCTTAGGCTAGGGCACCCCTAGGCTTAGGTTAAGGCTAGGGCTCCCGTAGCCTAAGGTTAGGGCACCCCTAGGCTTAGGCTAGGGCCCCCCTAGGCTTAGGCTAGGGCACCCCTAGGCTTAGGCTAGGGCTCCCCCAGGCTTAGGGCAGGGCACCCCTAGGCTTAGGCCAGGGCACCCCTAGGCTTAGGCCAGGGCATCCCTAGGCTTAGGCTAGGGCACCCCTAGGCTTAACCTAGGGCACACCTAGGCTCAGGCTATGGCACCCCTAAGCTTAGGCTAGGGCAATCCTAGGCTAGACAAAGGCTAGGGCTCCCCTAGCCTAAGACTACGGCACCCCTCGGCTCAGGCTAGGGCAACCCTAGGCTTAGGCTAGGGCACCCCTAGGCTTAGGAAAATGTTAGGGCTCCCCTAGCATCAGGCTATGGCACCCGTAGGTTCAGGCTAGGGAACCCATAGGTTCAGGCTAGGGAACCCCTAGGCTTAGGCTAAGGCCAGGGCTCCCCTAACCTAAGGCTAGGGCACCCCTAGGCTTAGGCTAGGGCACCCCTAGGCTTAGGCTAGGGTGCCCCTAGGCTTAGGCTAAGGCTAGGGCACCCCTAGGCTTAGGCTAGGGCACCCCTAGGCTTTGGCTAGGGAACCCCTAGCCTAAGGCTAGGGCACCCCTAGGCTTAGGCTAGGGTACCCCTAGGCTTAGGCTAGGGCACCCCTAGGTTTAGGCTAAGGCAACGGCTCCACTTGCCTCAGGTTAGGGCACCCCTAGACTCAGGCTAGGGCACCCCTATGCTTAGATTAGGGCAATCCTAGGCTTAGGCTAAGGCTAGGGCTCCCCTAGCCTCAGACTCGGGCACCCCTAGGCTCAGGCTAGGGCACCCCTAGGTTTAGACTAGGGCACCCCTAGGCTTAGGCTAAGGCTAGGGCTCCCCTAGCCTAAGGCTACGGCACCCCTAGGCTCAGGCTAGGGCACCCCTAGGCTTAGACTAGGGTACCCCTAGGCTTAGGAAAAGGCTAGGGCTCCCCTAGCCTAAGGCTAGGGCACCCCTAGGTTTAGGCTGGGGCACCCCTAGGCTTGGGCTAGGGCACCCCTAGGCTTAGGCTAAGGCTAGGGCTCCCCTAGCCTCAGGCTAGGTCACCCCTAGGCTTAGGCTAGGACAACCCTAGGCTTAGGTTAAGGCTAGGTTTCCCATAGTCTAAGGCTAGTGCTCCCCCAGGCTTAGGCCAGGGCACCCCAAGACTTCGGCCAGGGCACCCCTAGGCTTAGGCCAGGGCACCCATAGGCTTAGGCCAGGGCACCCCTAGGCTTTGGTCAGGGCATCCCTAGGCTGAGGCTAAGGCACCCCTAGGCTTATGCTGGGGCACCCCTAGGCTTAGGCTAGGGCACCCCTAGGCTCAGGCTATGGCAACCCTAGGCTTAGGCTAGCGCAATCCTAAGCTAGACTAAGGCTAGGGCTCCCCTAGGCTTAGGCAAGTGCAATCCTAGGCTAGACTAAGGCTAGGGCTCCCCTAGCCTAAGGCTAGGGCACCCGTAGGCTCAGGCTAGGGCACCCCTAGTCTTAGGCTAGGGCATCCATAGGCTTAGGCTAGGGCACCCCTAGGCTTAGGCTAGGGCACCCCTAGGCGTAGGCTAAGGCTAGGGCTCCCCTAGCCTTAGATTACGGCACCCCTAGGCTTAGGCTAGGGTACCCCTATGCTTTGGCTCGGGCACCCCTAGGCTTAGGCTAAGGTTAGGGCTCCCCTAGTCTAAGGCTTGGGCACCCCTAGGCTTAGGCTAGGGCACCCCTAAGCTTAGGCTAGGGCTCACCTAGGCTTAGGAAAATGCTAGGGCTCCCCTAGCCTCAGGCTATGGCATCCGTAGGCTCAGGATAGGGCACCCTTAGGCTCAGGCTAGGGAACCCCTAGGCTTAGGCTAGGGCACCCCTAGGCTCAGGCTAGGGCACCCCTAGGTTTAGACTAGGGCACCCCTAGGCTTATGCTAAGGCTACGGCACCCCAAAGCTCAGGCTAGGGCACCCCTAGGCTTAGGCTAGGGCACCCATAGGCTTAGGCTAAGGCTAGGGCTCCCCTAGCCTAAGGCTAGAGCACCCCTATGCTTACGCTAGGGTAACCATAGGCTAGACTAACGCTAGGGCTCCCTTATCCTCAGGCTAGGGCTCCCCTAGCCTCAGGCTAGGTCACTCCTAGGCTTAGGCTAGGGCACCCCTAGGCTTAGGCTAAGGCTAGGGCTACCGTAGCCTAAGGCTAGAGCACCCTAGGCTTAGGCTAGGGCACGCCTAAGCTTAGGTTAAGGCTAGGGCTCCCCTAGCCTAAGGCTAGGGCACCCATAGGCTTAGGCTAGGGCACCCCTAGGCTTAGGCCAGGGCACCCCAAGGCTTCAGCTAGGGCACCCATAGGCTTAGGTTAAGGCTAGGGCTCCCCTAGCCTAAGGCTAGGGCACCCCTAGGCTTAGGCTAGGGCACCCCTAGGCTTAGGCTAGGGCACCCCTAGGCTTAGGCTAGGGCACCCCTAGGCTTAGGCTAGGGCACCCCTAGGCTTAGGCAAGTGCAATCCTAGGCTAGACTAAGGCTAGGGCTCCCCTAGCCTAAGGCTAGGGCACCCGTAGGCTCAGGCTAGGGCACCCCTAGTCTTAGGCTAGGGCATCCATAGGCTTAGGCTAGGGCACCCCTAGGCTTAGGCTAGGGCACCCCTAGGCGTAGGCTAAGGCTAGGGCTCCCCTAGCCTTAGATTACGGCACCCCTAGGCTTAGGCTAGGGTACCCCTATGCTTTGGCTCGGGCACCCCTAGGCTTAGGCTAAGGTTAGGGCTCCCCTAGTCTAAGGCTTGGGCACCCCTAGGCTTAGGCTAGGGCACACCTAGGGTTAGGTTAAGGCTAGGGGACTCCTAGGCTTAGGTTACGGCACCCCTCGGCTTAGGCTAAGGCACCCCTATGCTTAGGCTAAGGCACCCCTAAGCAGAGGCTAGGGCACCCCTGGGCTTAGGCTAAGGCTAGGGCTAACCTAGCCTAAGGCTAGGGCAACCCTAGGCTTAAGGTAGTGCACCCGTATGCTTAGGCTAAGGCTAGGGCTCCCATAGCCTAAGGCTAGGGCACCCCTAGGCTTAGGCTAGGGCACCCCTAGGCTTAGGCTCGGGCACACCTAGGCTTAGGCTAAGGTTAGGGCTCCCCTAGTCTAAGGCTAGGGCACCCCTAGGCTTAGGTTTGGGCACCAATAGGCTTAGGCTAGGGCACACCTAGGGTTAGGTTAAGGCTAGGGGACTCCTAGGCTTAGGATACGGCACCCCTAGGCTTAGGCTAAGGAACCCCTAGGCTTAGGCTAGGGCACCCATAGGCTTAGGCTAGGGCACCCCTAGGCTTAGGCTTAGTCTAGGTAACCCCTAGGCTTAGGATAAGGCACCACTAGGCTTAGGCTAGGGCACCCCTAGGCTTAGGCTAGGGCAAACCTAGGCTGAGGCTAGGGCACCCCAAAGCAGAGGATAGGGCACCCCTGGGCTTAGGCTAAGGCTAGGGCTACCCTAGCCTAAGGCTAGGGCACCCCTAGGCTTATGCTGCGGCACCCCTAGGCTTAAGGTAGGGCACCCGTATGCTTAGGCTAAGGCTAGGGCTCCCCTAGCCTAAGGCTCGGGCACCCCTAGGCTTTGTGCAGGGCACCCCTAGGCTTAGGATAGGGAATTTCTAAGCTTAGGCTAGGGCGCCCCTATGCTTAGGCTAGGGCACACCAAGCCTTAGGTTAAGGCTAGGGTTCCCCTAGCCTAAGTCTAATGCACCCCTAGGCTTTGGCTAGGGCACCCCTAGCCTTAGGCTAGAGCACCCCTAGGCTTAAGCTAGGGCACCCCTAGGCTTAGGCTAAGGCTAGGGATCCCCTAGCCTAAGTCTAGGGCAATCCTAGGCTTAGGCTAGGGCACCCGTAGGCTTAGGCTAGGGCACCCCTATATTTAGACTAGGGCACCCCTAGGCTTAGGCTAAGGCTAGGGCTCCCCTAGCCTAAGGCTAGGGCACCCCTAGGCTTAGGCTAGGGCACCCCTAGGCTTAGGCTAGAGCACCCCTAGTCTTAGGATAGGGCACACCTAGGCTTAGGCTGGGGCACCCCTGGGCTCAGGCTAGGGAACCCCTAGGCTTAGACTAGGGTACCCCTAAGCTTAGGCTAAGTCTAGGGCTCCCCTAGACTAAGGCTAGGGCAGCCCTAGGCTTAGGCTAGGGCACCCTGAGGTTTAGGCTAGGGCACCCCTAGGCTTAGGCAGGGCAACCGTAGGCGTAGGCTAGGGCACCCCTAGGCTTAGGCTATGTCTAGGGCTCCCCTAGCCTAAGGCTAGGGCACCCCTAGGCTTAGGCTAGGGCACCCCTAGGCTTAGACTAGGGTACCCCTAGGCTTAGGCTAAGCCTAGGGCTCCGCTAGCCTAAGGCTAGGGCAACCCTAGGCTTAGGCTAGGGCACCCTGAGGTTTAGGCTAGGGCACCCCTAGGCTTAGGCTAGGTCACCCCTAGGCTTAGGCTAGGGCACCCCTAGGCTTAGGCTAAGGCTAGGGCTTCCCTTGCCTCAGGCTAGGGCACCCCTAGGCTCAGGCTAGGGCACCCCTAGGTTTAGACTAGGGCACCCCTAGGCATATGCTAAGGCTACGGCACCCCAAAGCTCAGGCTAGGGCACCCCTAGGCTTAGGCTAGGGCACCCATAGGCTTAGGCTAAGGCTAGGGCTCCCCTAGCCTAAGGATAGAGCACCCCTATGCTTAGGCTAGGGTAATCATAGGCTAGACTAACGCTAGGGCTCCCTTATCCACAGGCTATGGCTCCCCTAGCCTCAGGCTAGGTCACCCCTAGGCTTAGGCTAGGGCACCCCTAGGCTTAGGCTAAGGCTAGGGATCCCCTAGCCTAAGGCTAGAGCACCCTAGGCTTAGGCTAGGGCACGCCTAGGCTTAGGTTAAGGCTAGGGCTCCCCTAGCCTAAGGCTAGGGCACCCATAGGCTTAGGCTAGGGCACCCCTAGGCTTAGGCCAGGGCACCCCAAGGCTTCGACTAGGGCACCCATAGGCTTAGGTTAAGGCTAGGGCTCCCCAAGCCTAAGGCTAGGGCACCCCTAGGCTTAGGCTAGGGCACCCCTAGGCTACGGCTAGGGCACACCTAGGCTTAGGCCAGGGCACCCCAAGACTTCGGCCAGGGCACCCCTAGGCTTAGGCCAGGGCACCCCTAGGCTTAGGCCAGGGCACCCCTAGGCTTTGGTCAGGGCATCCCTAGGCTGAGGCTAAGGCACCCCTAGGCTTATGCTAGGGCACCCCTAGGCTTAGGCTAGGGCACCCCTAGGCTCAGGCTATGGCAACCCTAGGCTTAGGCTAGCGCAATCCTAGGCTAGACTAAGGCTAGGGCTCCCCTAGCCTAAGGCTACCGCACCCCTAGGCTCAGGCTAGGGCACCCCTAAGCTTAGGCTAGGGCTCCCCTAGGCTTAGGAAAATGCTAGGGCTCCCCTAGCCTCAGGCTATCGCACCCGTAGGCTCAGGATAGGGCACCCTTAGGCTCAGGCTAGGGAACCCCTAGGCTTAGGCTAGGGCAACCCTAGGCTTAGACTAGGGTACCCCTAGGCTTAGTCTAAGTCTAGGGCTCCCATAGACTAAGGCTAGGGCAGCCCTAGGCTTAGGCTAGGGCACCCTGAGGTTTAGGCTAGGGCACCCCTAGGCTTAGGTAGGGCAACCATAGGCGTAGGCTAGGGCACCCCTAGGCTTAGGCTAAGTCTAGGGCTCCCCTCGCCTAAGGCTAGGGCAACCCTAGGCTTAGGCTAGGGCACCCCTAGGCTTAGACTAGGGTACCCCTAGGCTTAGGCTAAGCCTAGGGCTCCCCTAGCCTAAGGCTAGGGCAACCCTAGGCTTAGGCTAGGGCACCCTGAGGTTTAGGCTAGGGCACCCCTAGGCTTAGGCTAGGTCACCCCTAGGCTTAGGGTAGGGCACCCCTAGGCTTAGGCTAAGGCTAGGGGTTCCCTTGCCTCAGGCTAGGGCACCCCTAGGCTCAGGCTAGGGCACCCCTAGGTTTAGACTAGGGCACCCCTAGGCTTATGCTAAGGCTACGGCACCCCAAAGCTCAGGCTAGGGCACCCCTAGGCTTAGGCTAGGGCACCCATAGGCTTAGGCTAAGGCTAGGGCTCCCCTAGCCTAAGGCTAGAGCACCCCTATGCTTAGGCTAGGGTAACCATAGGCTAGACTAACGCTAGGGCTCCCTTATCCTCAGGCTAGGGCTCCCCTAGCCTCAGGCTAGGTCACCCCTAGGCTTAGGCTAGGGCACCCCTAGGCTTAGGCTAAGGCTAGGGCTACCCTAGCCTAAGGCTAGAGCACCCTAGGCTTAGGCTAGGTTACGCCTAGGCTTAGGTTAAGGCTAGGGCTCCCCTAGCCTAAGGCTAGGGCACCCATAGGCTTAGGCTAGGGCACCCCTAGGCTTAGGCCAGGGCACCCCAAGGCTTCAGCTAGGGCACCCATAGGCTTAGGTTAAGGCTAGGGCTCCCCAAGCCTAAGGCTAGGGCACCCCTAGGCTTAGGCTAGGGCACCCCTAGGCTTAGGCTAGGGCACCCCTAGGCTTAGGCTAGGGCACCCCTAGGCTTAGGCTAGGGCACCCCTAGGCTTAGGCAAGGGCAATCCTAGGCTAGACTAAGGCTAGGGCTCCCCTAGCCTAAGGCTAGGGCACCCGTAGGCTCAGGCTAGGGCTACCCTAGTCTTAGGCTAGGGCATCCATAGGCTTAGGCTAGGGCACCCCTAGGCTTAGGCTAGGGCACCCCTAGGCGTAGGCTAAGGCTAGGGCTCCCCTAGCCTTAGATTATGGCACCCCTAGGCTTAGGCTAGGGCACCCCTAGGCTTTGGCTCGGGCACCCCTAGGCTTAGGCTAAGGTTAGGGCTCCCCTAGTCTAAGGCTTGGGCACCCCTAGGCTTAGGCTAGGGCACACCTAGGGTTAGGTTAAGGCTAGGGGACTCCTAGGCTTAGGTTACGGCACCCCTCGGCTTAGGCTAAGGCACCCCTAGGCTTAGGCTAGGGCACCCCTAGGCTTAGGCTAGGGCACCCCTAGGCTTAGGCTAATGCTAGGTAACCCCTAGGCTTAGGATAAGGCACCACTAGGCTTAGGCTAGGGCACCCCTAGGCTTAGGCTAGGGCACCCCTAGGCTGAGGCTAGGGCACCCCTAAGCACAGGCTAGGGCACCCCTGGGCTTAGGCTAAGGCTAGGGCTAACCTAGCCTAAGGCTAGGGCAACCCTAGGCTTAGGCTAGGGCACCCCTAGGCTTAGGCTAAGGCTAGGGCTCCCCTAGCCTAAGGCTAGGGTACCCCTAGGCTTAGGCTGGGGCACCCCTAGGCTTAAGGTAGTGCACCCGTATGCTTAGGCTAAGGTTAGGGCTCCCATAGCCTAAGGCTAGGGCACCCCTAGGCTTAGGCTAGGGCACCCCTAGGCTTAGGCTCGGGCACACCTAGGCTTAGGCTAAGGTTAGGGCTCCCCTAGTCTAAGGCTAGGGCACCCCTAGGCTTAGGTTTGGGCACCAATAGGCTTAGGCTAGGGCACACCTAGGGTTAGGTTAAGGCTAGGGGACTCCTAGGCTTAGGATACGGCACCCCTAGGCTTAGGCTAAGGAACCCCTAGGCTTAGGCTAGGGCACCCCTAGGCTTAGGCTAGGGCACCCCTAGGCTTAGGCTTAGTCTAGGTAACCCCTAGGCTTAGGATAAGGCACCACTAGGCTTAGGCTAGGGCACCCCTAGGCTTAGGCTAGGGCAAACCTAGGCTGAGGCTAGGGCACCCCGAAGCAGAGGATAGGGCACCCCTGGGCTTAGGCTAAGGCTAGGGCTACCCTAGCCTAAGGCTAGGGCATCCCTAGGCTTATGCTGCGGCACCCCTAGGCCTAAGGTAGGGCACCCGTATGCTTAGGCTAAGGCTAGGGCTCCCCTAGCCTAAGGCTCGGGCACCCCTAGGCTTTGTGCAGGGCACCCCTAGGCTTAGGATAGGGAATTTCTAAGCTTAGGCTAGGGCGCCCCTAGGCTTAGGCTAGGGCACACCAAGGCTTAGGTTAAGGCTAGGGTTCCCCTAGCCTAAGTCTAATGCACCCCTAGGCTTTGGCTAGGGCACCCATAGGCTTAGGCTAGAGCACCCCTAGGCTTAAGCTAGGGCACCCCTAGGCTTAGGCTAAGGCTAGGGATCCCCTAGCCTAAGTCTAGGGCAATCCTAGGCTTAGGCTAGGGCACCCGTAGGCTTAGGCTAGGGCACCCCTATATTTAGACTAGGGCACCCCTAGGCTTAGGCTAAGGCTAGGGCTCCCCTAGCCTAAGGCTAGGGCACCCCTAGGCTTAGACTAGGGCACCCCTAGGCTTAGGCTAGAGCACCCCTAGTCTTAGGATAGGGCACACCTAGGCTTAGGCTAGGGCACCCCTGGACTCAGGCTAGGGAACCCCTAGGCTTAGACTAGGGTACCCCTAAGCTTAGGCTAAGTCTAGGGCTCCCCTAGACTAAGGCTAGGGCAGCCCTAGGCTTAGGCTAGGGCACCCTGAGGTTTAGGCTAGGGCACCCCTAGGCTTAGGCAGGGCAACCGTAGGCGTAGGCTAGGGCACCCCTAGGCTTAGGCTATGTCTAGGGCTCCCCTAGCCTAAGGCTAGGGCAACCCTAGGCTTAGGCTAGGGCACCCCTAGGCTTAGACTAGGGTACCCCTAGGCTTAGGCTAAGCCTTGGGCTCCCCTAGCCTAAGGCTAGGGCAACCCTAGGCTTAGGCTAGGGCACCCTGAGGTTTAGGCTAGGGCACCCCTAGGCTTAGGCTAGGTCACCCCTAGGCTTAGGCTAGGGCACCCCTAGGCTTAGGCTAAGGCTAGGGCTTCCCTTGCCTCAGGCTAGGGCACCCCTAGGCTCAGGCTAGGGCACCCCTAGGTTTAGACTAGGGCACCCCTAGGCTTATGCTAAGGCTACGGCACCCCAAAGCTCAGGCTAGGGCACCCCTAGGCTTAGGCTAGGGCACCCATAGGCTTAGGCTAAGGCTAGGGCTCCCCTAGCCTAAGGCTAGAGCACCCCTATGCTTAGGCTAGGGTAATCATAGGCTAGACTAACGCTAGGGCTCCCTTATCCACAGGCTAGGGCTCCCCTAGCCTCAGGCTAGGTCACCCCTAGGCTTAGGCTAGGGCACCCCTAGGCTTAGGCTAAGGCTAGGGCTCCCCTAGCCTAAGGCTAGAGCACCCTAGGCTTAGGCTAGGGCACGCCTAGGCTTAGGTTAAGGCTAGGGCTCCCCTAGCCTAAGGCTAGGGCACCCATAGGCTTAGGCTAGGGCACCCCTAGGCTTAGGCCAGGGCACCCCAAGGCTTCGACTAGGGCACCCATAGGCTTAGGTTAAGGCTAGGGCTCCCCAAGCCTAAGGCTAGGGCACCCCTAGGCTTAGGCCAGGGCATCCCAAGGCTTCGACTAGGGCACGCCTAGGCTTAGGTTAAGGCTAGGGCTCCCCTAGCCTAAGGCTAGGGCACCCATAGGCTTAGGCTAGGGCACCCCTAGGCTTAGGCCAGGGCACCCCAAGGCTTCGACTAGGGCACCCATAGGCTTAGGTTAAGGCTAGGGCTCCCCAAGCCTAAGGCTAGGGCACCCCTAGGCTTAGGCTAGGGCACCCCTAGGCTTAGGCTAAGTCTAGGGCTCCCCTAGCCTAAGGCTAGGGCACCCCTAGCCTTAGGCTAGAGCACCCCTAGGCTTAGGCTAAGGTTAGGGCTCCCCTAGTCTAAGGCTTGGGCATCCCTAGGCTTAGGCTAGGGCACACCTAGGGTTAGGTTAAGGCTAGGGGACTCCTAGGCTTAGGTTACGGCACCCCTAGGCTTAGGCTAAGGCACCCCTAGGCTTAGGCTAGGGCACCCCTAGGCTTAGGCTAGGACACCCCTAGGCTTAGGCTAAGGCTAGGTAACCCCTAGTCTTAGGATAAGGCACCACTAGGCTTAGGCTAGGGCACCCCTAGGCTTAGGCTAGGGCACCCCTAGGCTGAGGCTAGGGCACCCCTAAGCAGAGGCTAGGGCACCCCTGGGCTTAGGCTAAGGCTAGGGCTAACCTAGCCTAAGGCTAGGGCAACATTAGGCTTAGGCTAGGGCACCCCTAGGCTTAGGCTAAGGCTAGGGCTCCCCTAGCCTAAGGCTAGGGTACCCGTAGGCTTAGGCTGGGGCACCCCTATGCTTAAGGTAGTGCACCCGTATGCTTAGGCTAAGGCTAGGGCTCCCATAGCCTAAGGCTAGGGCACCCCTAGGCTTAGGCTAGGGCACCCCTAGGCTGAGGCTCGGGCACACCTAGGCTTAGGCTTAGTCTAGGTAACCCCTAGGCTTAGGATAAGGCACCACTAGGCTTAGGCTAGGGCACCCCTAGGCTTAGGCTAGGGCAAACCTAGGCTGAGGCTAGGGCACCCCTAAGCAGAGGATAGGGCACCCCTGGGCTTAGGCTAAGGCTAGGGCTACCCTAGCCTAAGGCTAGGGCACCCCTAGGCTTAGGCTAGGGCACCCCTAGGCTTAGGCTAAGGCTAGGGCTCCCCTAGCCTAAGGCTAGGGCACCCCTAGGCTTATGCTGCGGCACCCCTAGGCTTAAGGTAGGGCACCCGTATGCTTAGGCTAAGGCTAGGGCTCCCCTAGCCTAAGGCTCGGGCACCCCTAGGCTTTGTCCAGGGCACCCCTAAGCTTAGGATAGGGAACTTCTAAGCTTAGGCTAGGGCGCCCCTAGGCTTAGGCTAGGGCACACCAAGGCTTAGATTAAGGCTAGGGTTCCCCTAGCCTAAGTCTAATGCACCCCTAGGCTTTGGCTAGGGCACCCCTAGGCTTAGGCTAGAGCACCCCTAGGCTTAAGCTAGGGCACCCCTAGGCTTAGGCTAAGGCTAGGGATCCCGTAGCCTAAGACTCGGGCAATCCTAGACTTAGGCTAGGGCACCCGTAGGCTTAGGCTAGGGCACCCCTATATTAAGACTAGGGCACCCCTAGGCTTAGGCTAGGGCACCCCAATGCTTAGGCTAAGGCACGCCTAGGCTAAGGCTAGAGCACCCCTAAGCTAAGGCTAGGGCACCCCTGGGCTTAGGCTAAGGTTAGGGCTACCCTAGCCTAAGGCTAGGGCACCCCTAGGCTTAGGCTAGGACACCCCTAGGCTTAGGTTAAGGCTAGGGCTCCCCTAGCCTAAGGCTAGGGCACCCCTAGGCTTAGGCTGGGGCACCCCTAGGCTAAAGCTAGGGCACCCGTAGGCTTAGGCTAAGGCAAGGGCTACCCTAGCCTAAGGCTAGGGCACCCCTAGGCTTAGCATAGGGCACCCCTAGGCTTTGGCTAGGACACCCCTAGGCTTAGGATAGGGAACTTCTAAGCTTAGGTAGGGCACCCCTAGGCTTAGGCTAGGGCACCCCTAGGCTTAGGCTAAGGATAAAGCTCCCCTAGCCTAAGGCTAGGGCACCCCTAGGCTTAGGCTAGGGCATCCCTAGGCTTAGGCTAAGTCTAGGGCTCCCCTAGCCTAAGGCTAGGGCACCCCTAGGCATAGGCTAGGGCACCCCTAGGCTTAGGCTAGAGCACCCCTAGTCTTAGGATAGGGCACACCTAGGCTTAGGCTAGGGCACCCCTAGGCTTAGGCTAAGGCTACGGCTCCCCTAGCCTCAGGCTAGGGCACCCCTAGACTCAGGCTATGGCACCCCTAGGCTTAGGCTAGGCCAATCCTAGGCTAGACTAAGGCTAGGGCTCCCCTAGCCTCAGGCTAGGGCACCCATAGGCTCAGGCTAGGACACCCCTAGGCTTAGGCTAGGGCACCCAGAGGCTTAGGCTAGGGCACCCCTAGGCTTAGGCTAGGGCACCCCTAGGCGTAGGCTAAAGCTCGGGCTCACCTAGCCTAAGGCTACGGCACGCCTAGGCTTAGGCTAGGGCACCCCTAGGCTTAGGGTTAGCCACCCATAGGCTTAGGCTAGGGCACCCCTAGGCTTAGGCTAAGGCTAGGGGACTCCTAGGCTTAGGCGACGGCATCCCTAGTCTTAGGCTAGGGCACCCCTAGCCTTAGGCTAGGGCACCCCTAGGCTTAGGCTAGGGCACCCCTAGGCTTAGGCTAAGGCTAGGTCACCCCTAGGCTTAGGATAAGGCACCCCTAAGCAGAGGCTAGGGCACCCCTGGGCTTAGGCTAAGGCTAGGGCTACCCTAGCCTAAGGCTAGGGCACCCCTAGGCTTAGGCTAGGGCACCCCTAGGCTTAGGCTAATGCTAGGGCTCCCCTAGCCTAAGGCTAGGGCACCCATAGGCTTAGGCTGGGGCACCCCTAGGCTAAAGCTAGGGCACCCGTAGGCTTAGGCTAAGGTTAGGGCTCCCCTAGCCTAAGGCTAGGGCACCCCTAGGCTTAGACTACGGCACCCCTAGGCTTTGGCTAGGGCACCCCTAGGCTTAGGATAGGGAACTTCTAAGCTTCGGTAGGGCACCCCTAGGCTTCGACTAGGGCACCCCTAGGCTTAGGCTAAGGCTAAAGCTCCCCTAGCCTAAGGCTAGGACACCCCTAGGCTTTAGCTAGGGCACCCCTAGGCTTAGGCTAGAGCACCCCTAGGCTTAAGCTAGGGCACCCATAGGCTTAGGTTAAGGCTAGGGCTCCCCAAGCCTAAGGCTAGGGCACCCCTAGGCTTAGGCTAGGGCACCCCTAGGCTTAGGCTAAGTCTAGGGCTCCCCTAGCCTAAGGCTAGGGCACCCCTAGCCTTAGGCTAGAGCACCCCTAGGCTTAGGCTAAGGTTAGGGCTCCCCTAGTCTAAGGCTTGGGCATCCCTAGGCTTAGGCTAGGGCACACCTAGGGTTAGGTTAAGGCTAGGGGACTCCTAGGCTTAGGTTACGGCACCCCTAGGCTTAGGCTAAGGCACCCCTAGGCTTAGGCTAGGGCACCCCTAGGCTTAGGCTAGGACACCCCTAGGCTTAGGCTAAGGCTAGGTAACCCCTAGTCTTAGGATAAGGCACCACTAGGCTTAGGCTAGGGCACCCCTAGGCTTAGGCTAGGGCACCCCTAGGCTGAGGCTAGGGCACCCCTAAGCAGAGGCTAGGGCACCCCTGGGCTTAGGCTAAGGCTAGGGCTAACCTAGCCTAAGGCTAGGGCAACATTAGGCTTAGGCTAGGGCACCCCTAGGCTTAGGCTAAGGCTAGGGCTCCCCTAGCCTAAGGCTAGGGTACCCGTAGGCTTAGGCTGGGGCACCCCTATGCTTAAGGTAGTGCACCCGTATGCTTAGGCTAAGGCTAGGGCTCCCATAGCCTAAGGCTAGGGCACCCCTAGGCTTAGGCTAGGGCACCCCTAGGCTGAGGCTCGGGCACACCTAGGCTTAGGCTTAGTCTAGGTAACCCCTAGGCTTAGGATAAGGCACCACTAGGCTTAGGCTAGGGCACCCCTAGGCTTAGGCTAGGGCAAACCTAGGCTGAGGCTAGGGCACCCCTAAGCAGAGGATAGGGCACCCCTGGGCTTAGGCTAAGGCTAGGGCTACCCTAGCCTAAGGCTAGGGCACCCCTAGGCTTAGGCTAGGGCACCCCTAGGCTTAGGCTAAGGCTAGGGCTCCCCTAGCCTAAGGCTAGGGCACCCCTAGGCTTATGCTGCGGCACCCCTAGGCTTAAGGTAGGGCACCCGTATGCTTAGGCTAAGGCTAGGGCTCCCCTAGCCTAAGGCTCGGGCACCCCTAGGCTTTGTCCAGGGCACCCCTAAGCTTAGGATAGGGAACTTCTAAGCTTAGGCTAGGGCGCCCCTAGGCTTAGGCTAGGGCACACCAAGGCTTAGATTAAGGCTAGGGTTCCCCTAGCCTAAGTCTAATGCACCCCTAGGCTTTGGCTAGGGCACCCCTAGGCTTAGGCTAGAGCACCCCTAGGCTTAAGCTAGGGCACCCCTAGGCTTAGGCTAAGGCTAGGGATCCCGTAGCCTAAGACTCGGGCAATCCTAGACTTAGGCTAGGGCACCCGTAGGCTTAGGCTAGGGCACCCCTATATTAAGACTAGGGCACCCCTAGGCTTAGGCTAGGGCACCCCAATGCTTAGGCTAAGGCACGCCTAGGCTAAGGCTAGAGCACCCCTAAGCTAAGGCTAGGGCACCCCTGGGCTTAGGCTAAGGTTAGGGCTACCCTAGCCTAAGGCTAGGGCACCCCTAGGCTTAGGCTAGGACACCCCTAGGCTTAGGTTAAGGCTAGGGCTCCCCTAGCCTAAGGCTAGGGCACCCCTAGGCTTAGGCTGGGGCACCCCTAGGCTAAAGCTAGGGCACCCGTAGGCTTAGGCTAAGGCAAGGGCTACCCTAGCCTAAGGCTAGGGCACCCCTAGGCTTAGCATAGGGCACCCCTAGGCTTTGGCTAGGACACCCCTAGGCTTAGGATAGGGAACTTCTAAGCTTAGGTAGGGCACCCCTAGGCTTAGGCTAGGGCACCCCTAGGCTTAGGCTAAGGATAAAGCTCCCCTAGCCTAAGGCTAGGGCACCCCTAGGCTTAGGCTAGGGCATCCCTAGGCTTAGGCTAAGTCTAGGGCTCCCCTAGCCTAAGGCTAGGGCACCCCTAGGCATAGGCTAGGGCACCCCTAGGCTTAGGCTAGAGCACCCCTAGTCTTAGGATAGGGCACACCTAGGCTTAGGCTAGGGCACCCCTAGGCTTAGGCTAAGGCTACGGCTCCCCTAGCCTCAGGCTAGGGCACCCCTAGACTCAGGCTATGGCACCCCTAGGCTTAGGCTAGGCCAATCCTAGGCTAGACTAAGGCTAGGGCTCCCCTAGCCTCAGGCTAGGGCACCCATAGGCTCAGGCTAGGACACCCCTAGGCTTAGGCTAGGGCACCCAGAGGCTTAGGCTAGGGCACCCCTAGGCTTAGGCTAGGGCACCCCTAGGCGTAGGCTAAAGCTCGGGCTCACCTAGCCTAAGGCTACGGCACGCCTAGGCTTAGGCTAGGGCACCCCTAGGCTTAGGGTTAGCCACCCATAGGCTTAGGCTAGGGCACCCCTAGGCTTAGGCTAAGGCTAGGGGACTCCTAGGCTTAGGCGACGGCATCCCTAGTCTTAGGCTAGGGCACCCCTAGCCTTAGGCTAGGGCACCCCTAGGCTTAGGCTAGGGCACCCCTAGGCTTAGGCTAAGGCTAGGTCACCCCTAGGCTTAGGATAAGGCACCCCTAAGCAGAGGCTAGGGCACCCCTGGGCTTAGGCTAAGGCTAGGGCTACCCTAGCCTAAGGCTAGGGCACCCCTAGGCTTAGGCTAGGGCACCCCTAGGCTTAGGCTAATGCTAGGGCTCCCCTAGCCTAAGGCTAGGGCACCCATAGGCTTAGGCTGGGGCACCCCTAGGCTAAAGCTAGGGCACCCGTAGGCTTAGGCTAAGGTTAGGGCTCCCCTAGCCTAAGGCTAGGGCACCCCTAGGCTTAGACTACGGCACCCCTAGGCTTTGGCTAGGGCACCCCTAGGCTTAGGATAGGGAACTTCTAAGCTTCGGTAGGGCACCCCTAGGCTTAGTTTAGGGCACCCCTAGGCTTAGGCTAAGGCTAAAGCTCCCCTAGCCTAAGGCTAGGACACCCCTAGGCTTTAGCTAGGGCACCCCTAGGCTTAGGCTAGAGCACCCCTAGGCTTAAGCTAGGGCACCCCTAGGCTTCGGCTAAGTCTAGGGATCCCCTAGCCTAAGCCTAGGGCAATCCTAGCCTTAGGCTAGGGCACCCATAGGCTTAGGCTGGGGCACCCCTAGATTTAGGCTAGGGCACCCCTAGGCTTAGGCTAGTGCTAGGCTCGCCTAGCCTAAGGCTAGGGCACCCCTAGGCTTATTCTAGGGCACCCCAAGGCTTACGCAAAGGCAACCCTCGGCTTACGCGAAGGTTAGGGCTTCCCTAGCCTAAGACTAGGGCACCTCTAGGCTTAGGCTAGGGAACCCCTAGGCTTTGGCTAGGGCACCCCTAGGCTTAGGCTAAGGCTAGGGCTCTGCTAGCCTAAGGCTAGGGCACCCCTAGGCTTAGGTTAGGGCAGCCCTAGGCTTAAGCTAGGGCACCCCTAGTCTTAGGCTAGGGCACCCCTAGGCTTAGGCTTAGGCTAGGTCACCCCTATACTTAGGCTAGGGCACCCGTAGGCTTAGGCTAGGGCACACCTAGGCTGAGGCTAGGGTACCCCTAAGCTGAGGCTAGGGCACCTCTAGGCTTAGGCTAAGTCTAGGGCTACCCTAGCCTAAGGCTAGGGCAACTCTAGGCTTAGGCTAGGGCACCCCTAGGCTTAGGCTAAGGCTAGGGCTCTCCTAGCCTAAGGCTAGGGCACCCCTAGGCTTAGGTTGGGCACCCCTAGTCTTAGGCTAGGGCACCCCTAGGCTTAGGCTTAGGCTAGGTCACCCCTATACTTAGGCTAGGGCACCCCTAGGCTTAGGCTAGGGCACACCAAGGCTGAGGCTAGGGTACCCCTAAGCTGAGGCTAGGGCACCTCTAGGCTTAGGCTAAGGCTAGGGCTACCCTAGCCTAAGGCTAGGGCAACTCTAGGCTTAGGCTAGGGCACCCCTAGGCTTAGGCTAAGGCTAGGGCTCCCCTAGCCTAAGGTTAGGGCACCCGTAGGCTTAGGCTAGGGCACCCCTAGACTTAAGCTAGGGCACCCGTAGGCTTAGGCTAAGGCTAGGGCACCCTTAGCCTAAGGCAAGGGAACCCCTAGGCTTTGGCTAGGGCACCCCTAGACTTAGGATACGGAACTTCTAAGTTTAGGCTAGGGCACCCCTAGGCTTAGTTTAGGGCACCCCTCGGCTTAGGCTAAGGCTAGGGCTCCCCTAGCCTAAGGCTAGGCCACCCCTAGGCTTAGGCTAGGGCACCCCTAGGCTTAGGTTAGGGCAGCCCTAGGCTTAAGCTAGGGCACCCCTAGGCTTAGGCTAAGGCTAGGGATCCCATAGCCTAAGGCTAGGGCACTCCTAGGCTTAGGCTACGGCACCCGTAGACTTAGGCTAGGGCACCCCTAGACTTAGGCTAGGGCACCCCTAAGCTTAGGTTTAGGCTAGGGCACCCCTAGGCTTATGCTAAGGCACCACTGGGCTTACGCTAAGGTAAGGGCTCCCCTAGCCTAAGGCTAGGGCACCTCTACGCTTAGGCTAGGGCACCCCTAGGCTTAGGCTAGGGCACCCATAGGCTTAGGCTAGGGCACCCCTAGGCTTAGGCTAGGGTACTCCTAGGCTTAGGCTAAGGCTAGGGCTCCCCTAGCCTACGGGTAGGGCACTCCTAGGCTTAGGCTAGGGCAGCCCTAGGCTTAGGCTTGGGCACCCCTAGGCTTAGGCTAGGGCAGCCCTAGGCTTAGGCTCAGTCTAGGGCTCCCCTAGCCTACAGCTAGGGCACCCATAGGCTTGGGCTAGGACACCCCTAGGCTTAGGCTACGGCACCCCTAGGATTAGGCTAAGGCTAGGGCTCCCTGAGCCTAAGGCTAGGGCACCCCTAGGCTTAGGCTAGGACACTCCTAAGCTAAGGCTAGGGCACCCGTAGGCTTAAGCTAGGGCACCCCTAGGCTTAGACTAGGGCACTCCTAGGCTTAGGCTGAGGCTTGGGCTCCCCTAGTCTAAGGCTAAGGCACCCTTAGGTTTAGGTTATGGCACCACTAGGCTTAGGCTAGGGCACCCCTAGGCTTAGGTTAAGGCTAGGGCTCCTCTAGCCTAAGGCTAGGGCTCCCCTAGGCTTAAGCTATGGCACCCCTAGGCTTAGGTTAGGGCACCCCTAGGCTTAAGCTAGGGCACCCCTAGACTTAGGCTAAGGCTAGGGATCCCATAGCCTAAGGCTAGGGCACTCCTAGACTTAGGCAAGGGCACCCGTAGGCTTAGGCTAGGGCACCCCTAGACTTAAGCTAGGGCACCCCTAGGCTTACGTTTAGGCTAGAGCACCCCTAGGCTTAGGCTAGGGCACCCCTAGGCTTAGGCTAGGGCACCCCTAGGCTTAGGCTAATGCTAGGGCTCCCCTAGCCTAAGGCTAGGGCACCCATAGGCTTAGGCTGGGGCACTCCTAGGCTAAAGCTAGGGCACCCGTAGGCTTAGGCTAAGGTTAGGGCTCCCCTAGCCTAAGGCTAGGGCACCCCTAGGCTTAGACTACGGCACCCCTAGGCTTTGGTAGGGCACCCCTAGGCTTAGTATAGGGAACTTCTAAGCTTCGGTAGGGCACCCCTAGGCTTAGGTTAGGGCACCCCTAGGCTTAGGCTAAGGCTAAAGCTCCCCTAGCCTAAGGCTAGGACACCCCTAGGCTTTAGCTAGGGCACCCCTAGGCTTAGGCTAGAGCACCCCTAGGCTTAAGCTAGGGCACCCCTAGGCTTCGGCTAAGTCTAGGGATCCCCTAGCCTAAGCCTAGGGCAATCCTAGGCTTAGGCTAGGGCACCCGTAGGCTTAGGCTGGGGCACCCCTAGATTTAGGCTAGGGCACCCCTAGGCTTAGGCTAGTGCTAGGCTCGCCTAGCCTAAGGCTAGGGCACCCCTAGGCTTATTCTAGGGCACCCCAAGGCTTACGCAAAGGCAACCCTAGGCTTACGCGAAGGTTAGGGCTTCCCTAGCCTAAGACTAGGGCACCTCTAGGCTTAGGCTAGGGAACCCCTAGGCTTTGGCTAGGGCACCCCTAGGCTTAGGCTTAGGCTAGGTCACCCCTATACTTAGGCTAGGGCACCCGTAGGCTTAGGCTAGGGCACACCAAGGCTGAGGCTAGGGTACCCCTAAGCTGAGGCTAGGGCACCTCTAGGCTTAGGCTAAGGCTAGGGCTACCCTAGCCTAAGGCTAGGGCAACTCTAGGCTTAGGCTAGGGCACCCCTAGGCTTAGGCTAAGGCTAGGGCTCTCCTAGCCTAAGGCTAGGGCACCCCTAGGCTTAGGTTGGGCACCCCTAGTCTTAGGCTAGGGCACCCCTAGGCTTAGGCTTAGGCTAGGTCACCCCTATACTTAGGCTAGGGCACCCCTAGGCTTAGGCTAGGGCACACCAAGGCTGAGGCTAGGGTACCCCTAAGCTGAGGCTAGGGCACCTCTAGGCTTAGGCTAAGGCTAGGGCTACCCTAGCCTAAGGCTAGGGCAACTCTAGGCTTAGGCTAGGGCACCCCTAGGCTTAGGCTAAGGCTAGGGCTCCCCTAGCCTAAGGTTAGGGCACCCGTAGGCTTAGGCTAGGGCACCCCTAGACTTAAGCTAGGGCACCCGTAGGCTTAGGCTAAGGCTAGGGCACCCTTAGCCTAAGGCAAGGGAACCCCTAGGCTTTGGCTAGGGCACCCCTAGACTTAGGATACGGAACTTCTAAGTTTAGGCTAGGGCACCCCTAGGCTTAGTTTAGGGCACCCCTCGGCTTAGGCTAAGGCAAGGGCTCCCCTAGCCTAAGGCTAGGCCACCCCTAGGCTTAGGCTAGGGCACCCCTAGGCTTAGGTTAGGGCAGCCCTAGGCTTAAGCTAGGGCACCCCTAGGCTTAGGCTAAGGCTAGGGATCCCATAGCCTAAGGCTAGGGCACTCCTAGGCTTGGGCTAGGACACCCCTAGGCTTAGGCTACGGCACACCTAGGATTAGGCTAAGGCTAGGGCTCCCTGAGCCTAAGGCTAGGGCACCCCTAGGCTTAGGCTAGGACACTCCTAAGCTAAGGCTAGGGCACCCGTAGGCTTAGGCTAGGGCACCCCTAGACTTAGGCTAGGGCACCCCTAAGCTTAGGTTTAGGCTAGGGCACCCCTAGGCTTAGGCTAGGGTACTCCTAGGCTTAGGCTAAGGCTAGGGCTCCCCTAGCCTAAGGGTAGGGCACTCCTAGGCTTAGGCTAGGGCAGCCCTAGGCTTAGGCTAGAGCACCCCTAGGCTTAAGCTAGGGCACCCCTAGGCTTAGGCTAAGGCTAGGGATCCCCTAGCCTAAGACTCGGGCAATCCTAGACTTAGGCTAGGGCACCCGTAGGCTTAGGCTAGGGCACCCCTATATTAAGACTAGGGCACCCCTAGGCTTAGGCTAGGGCACCCCAATGCTTAGGCTAAGGCACCCCTAGGCTAAGGCTAGAGCACCCCTAAGCTAAGGCTAGGGCACCCCTGGGCTTAGGCTAAGGTTAGGGCTACCCTAGCCTAAGGCTAGGGCACCCCTAGGCTTAGGCTAGGACACCCCTAGGCTTAGGTTAAGGCTAGGGCTCCCCTAGCCTAAGGCTAGGGCACCCCTAGGCTTAGGCTGGGGCACCCCTAGGCTAAAGCTAGGGCACCCGTAGGCTTAGGCTAAGGCAAGGGCTACCCTAGCCTAAGGCTAGGGCACCCCTAGGCTTAGCATAGGGCACCCCTAGGCTTTGGCTAGGACACCCCTAGGCTTAGGATAGGGAACTTCTAAGCTTAGGTAGGGCACCCCTAGGCTTAGGCTAGGGCACCCCTAGGCTTAGGCTAAGGATAAAGCTCCCCTAGCCTAAGGCTAGGGCACCCCTAGGCTTAGGCTAGGGCATCCCTAGGCTTAGGCTAAGTCTAGGGCTCCCCTAGCCTAAGGCTAGGGCACCCCTAGGCATAGGCTAGGGCAGCCCTAGGCTTAGGCTAGAGCACCCCTAGTCTTAGGATAGGGCACACCTAGGCTTAGGCTAGGGCACCCCTAGGCTTAGGCTAAGGCTACGGCTCCCCTAGCCTCAGGCTAGGGCACCCCTAGACTCAGGCTATGGCACCCCTAGGCTTAGGCTAGGCCAATCCTAGGCTAGACTAAGGCTAGGGCTCCCCTAGCCTCAGGCTAGGGCACCCATAGGCTCAGGCTAGGACACCCCTAGGCTTAGGCTAGGGCACCCAGAGGCTTAGGCTAGGGCACCCCTAGGCTTAGGCTAGGGCACCCCTAGGCGTAGGCTAAAGCTCGGGCTCACCTAGCCTAAGGCTACGGCACCCCTAGGCTTAGGCTAGGGCACCCCTAGGCTTAGGGTTAGCCACCCATAGGCTTAGGCTAGGGCACCCCTAGGCTTAGGCTAAGGCTAGGGGACTCCTAGGCTTAGGCGACGGCATCCCTAGTCTTAGGCTAGGGCACCCCTAGCCTTAGGCTAGGGCACCCCTAGGCTTAGTCTAGGGCACCCCTAGGCTTAGGCTAAGGCTAGGTCACCCCTAGGCTTAGGATAAGGCACCCCTAAGCAGAGGCTAGGGCACCCCTGGGCTTAGGCTAAGGCTAGGGCTACCCTAGCCTAAGGCTAGGGCACCCCTAGGCTTAGGCTAGGGCACCCCTAGGCTTAGGCTAATGCTAGGGCTCCCCTAGCCTAAGGCTAGGGCACCCATAGGCTTAGGCTGGGGCACCCCTAGGCTAAAGCTAGGGCACCCGTAGGCTTAGGCTAAGGTTAGGGCTCCCCTAGCCTAAGGCTAGGGCACCCCTAGGCTTAGACTACGGCACCCCTAGGCTTTGGCTAGGGCACCCCTAGGCTTAGGATAGGGAACTTCTAAGCTTCGGTAGGGCACCCCTAGGCTTAGGTTAGGGCACCCCTAGGCTTAGGCTAAGGCTAAAACTCCCCTAGCCTAAGGCTAGGACACCCCTAGGCTTTAGCTAGGGCACCCCTAGGCTTAGGCTAGAGCACCCCTAGGCTTAAGCTAGGGCACCCCTAGGCTTCGGCTAAGTCTAGGGATCCCCTAGCCTAAGCCTAGGGCAATCCTAGCCTTAGGCTAGGGCACCCATAGGCTTAGGCTGGGGCACCCCTAGATTTAGGCTAGGGCACCCCTAGGCTTAGGCTAGTGCTAGGCTCGCCTAGCCTAAGGCTAGGGCACCCCTAGGCTTATTCTAGGGCACCCCAAGGCTTACGCAAAGGCAACCCTCGGCTTACGCGAAGGTTAGGGCTTCCCTAGCCTAAGACTAGGGCACCTCTAGGCTTAGGCTAGGGAACCCCTAGGCTTTGGCTAGGGCACCCCTAGGCTTAGGCTAAGGCTAGGGCTCTGCTAGCCTAAGGCTAGGGCACCCCTAGGCTTAGGTTAGGGCAGCCCTAGGCTTAAGCTAGGGCACCCCTAGTCTTAGGCTAGGGCACCCCTAGGCTTAGGCTTAGGCTAGGTCACCCCTATACTTAGGCTAGGGCACCCGTAGGCTTAGGCTAGGGCACACCTAGGCTGAGGCTAGGGTACCCCTAAGCTGAGGCTAGGGCACCTCTAGGCTTAGGCTAAGTCTAGGGCTACCCTAGCCTAAGGCTAGGGCAACTCTAGGCTTAGGCTAGGGCACCCCTAGGCTTAGGCTAAGGCTAGGGCTCTCCTAGCCTAAGGCTAGGGCACCCCTAGGCTTAGGTTGGGCACCCCTAGTCTTAGGCTAGGGCACCCCTAGGCTTAGGCTTAGGCTAGGTCACCCCTATACTTAGGCTAGGGCACCCCTAGGCTTAGGCTAGGGCACACCAAGGCTGAGGCTAGGGTACCCCTAAGCTGAGGCTAGGGCACCTCTAGGCTTAGGCTAAGGCTAGGGCTACCCTAGCCTAAGGCTAGGGCAACTCTAGGCTTAGGCTAGGGCACCCCTAGGCTTAGGCTAAGGCTAGGGCTCCCCTAGCCTAAGGTTAGGGCACCCGTAGGCTTAGGCTAGGGCACCCCTAGACTTAAGCTAGGGCACCCGTAGGCTTAGGCTAAGGCTAGGGCACCCTTAGCCTAAGGCAAGGGAACCCCTAGGCTTTGGCTAGGGCACCCCTAGACTTAGGATACGGAACTTCTAAGTTTAGGCTAGGGCACCCCTAGGCTTAGTTTAGGGCACCCCTCGGCTTAGGCTAAGGCTAGGGCTCCCCTAGCCTAAGGCTAGGCCACCCCTAGGCTTAGGCTAGGGCACCCCTAGGCTTAGGTTAGGGCAGCCCTAGGCTTAAGCTAGGGCACCCCTAGGCTTAGGCTAAGGCTAGGGATCCCATAGCCTAAGGCTAGGGCACTCCTAGGCTTAGGCTACGGCACCCGTAGACTTAGGCTAGGGCACCCCTAGACTTAGGCTAGGGCACCCCTAAGCTTAGGTTTAGGCTAGGGCACCCCTAGGCTTATGCTAAGGCACTACTGGGCTTACGCTAAGGTAAGGGCTCCCCTAGCCTAAGGCTAGGGCACCTCTACGCTTAGGGTAGGGCACCCCTAGGCTTAGGCTAGGGCACCCATAGGCTTAGGCTAGGGCACCCCTAGGCTTAGGCTAGGGTACTCCTAGGCTTAGGCTAAGGCTAGGGCTCCCCTAGCCTACGGGTAGGGCACTCCTAGGCTTAGGCTAGGGCAGCCCTAGGCTTAGGCTTGGGCACCCCTAGGCTTAGGCTAGGGCAGCCCTAGGCTTAGGCTCAGTCTAGGGCTCCCCTAGCCTACAGCTAGGGCACCCATAGGCTTGGGCTAGGACACCCCTAGGCTTAGGCTACGGCACCCCTAGGATTAGGCTAAGGCTAGGGCTCCCTGAGCATAAGGCTAGGGCACCCCTAGGCTTAGGCTAGGACACTCCTAAGCTAAGGCTAGGGCACCCGTAGGCTTAAGCTAGGGCACCCCTAGGCTTAGACTAGGGCACTCCTAGGCTTAGGCTGAGGCTTGGGCTCCCCTAGTCTAAGGCTAAGGCACCCTTAGGTTTAGGTTATGGCACCACTAGGCTTAGGCTAGGGCACCCCTAGGCTTAGGTTAAGGCTAGGGCTCCTCTAGCCTAAGGCTAGGGCTCCCCTAGGCTTAAGCTATGGCACCCCTAGGCTTAGGTTAGGGCACCCCTAGGCTTAAGCTAGGGCACCCCTAGACTTAGGCTAAGGCTAGGGATCCCATAGCCTAAGGCTAGGGCACTCCTAGACTTAGGCAAGGGCACCCGTAGGCTTAGGCTAGGGCACCCCTAGACTTAAGCTAGGGCACCCCTAGGCTTACGTTTAGGCTAGAGCACCCCTAGGCTTAGGCTAGGGCACCCCTAGGCTTAGGCTAGGGCACCCCTAGGCTTAGGCTAATGCTAGGGCTCCCCTAGCCTAAGGCTAGGGCACCCATAGGCTTAGGCTGGGGCACTCCTAGGCTAAAGCTAGGGCACCCGTAGGCTTAGGCTAAGGTTAGGGCTCCCCTAGCCTAAGGCTAGGGCACCCCTAGGCTTAGACTACGGCACCCCTAGGCTTTGGCTAGGGCACCCCTAGGCTTAGTATAGGGAACTTCTAAGCTTCGGTAGGGCACCCCTAGGCTTAGGTTAGGGCACCCCTAGGCTTAGGCTAAGGCTAAAGCTCCCCTAGCCTAAGGCTAGGACACCCCTAGGCTTTAGCTAGGGCACCCCTAGGCTTAGGCTAGAGCACCCCTAGGCTTAAGCTAGGGCACCCCTAGGCTTCGGCTAAGTCTAGGGATCCCCTAGCCTAAGCCTAGGGCAATCCTAGGCTTAGGCTAGGGCACCCGTAGGCTTAGGCTGGGGCACCCCTAGATTTAGGCTAGGGCACCCCTAGGCTTAGGCTAGTGCTAGGCTCGCCTAGCCTAAGGCTAGGGCACCCCTAGGCTTATTCTAGGGCACCCCAAGGCTTACGCAAAGGCAACCCTAGGCTTACGCGAAGGTTATGGCTTCCCTAGCCTAAGACTAGGGCACCTCTAGGCTTAGGCTAGGGAACCCCTAGGCTTTGGCTAGGGCACCCCTAGGCTTAGGCTTAGGCTAGGTCACCCCTATACTTAGGCTAGGGCACCCGTAGGCTTAGGCTAGGGCACACCAAGGCTGAGGCTAGGGTACCCCTAAGCTGAGGCTAGGGCACCTCTAGGCTTAGGCTAAGGCTAGGGCTACCCTAGCCTAAGGCTAGGGCAACTCTAGGCTTAGGCTAGGGCACCCCTAGGCTTAGGCTAAGGCTAGGGCTCTCCTAGCCTAAGGCTAGGGCACCCCTAGGCTTAGGTTGGGCACCCCTAGTCTTAGGCTAGGGCACCCCTAGGCTTAGGCTTAGGCTAGGTCACCCCTATACTTAGGCTAGGGCACCCCTAGGCTTAGGCTAGGGCACACCAAGGCTGAGGCTAGGGTACCCCTAAGCTGAGGCTAGGGCACCTCTAGGCTTAGGCTAAGGCTAGGGCTACCCTAGCCTAAGGCTAGGGCAACTCTAGGCTTAGGCTAGGGCACCCCTAGGCTTAGGCTAAGGCTAGGGCTCCCCTAGCCTAAGGTTAGGGCACCCGTAGGCTTAGGCTAGGGCACCCCTAGACTTAAGCTAGGGCACCCGTAGGCTTAGGCTAAGGCTAGGGCACCCTTAGCCTAAGGCAAGGGAACCCCTAGGCTTTGGCTAGGGCACCCCTAGACTTAGGATACGGAACTTCTAAGTTTAGGCTAGGGCACGCCTAGGCTTAGTTTAGGGCACCCCTCGGCTTAGGCTAAGGCTAGGGCTCCCCTAGCCTAAGGTTAGGCCACCCCTAGGCTTAGGCTAGGGCACCCCTAGGCTTAGGTTAGGGCAGCCCTAGGCTTAAGCTAGGGCACCCCTAGGCTTAGGCTAAGGCTAGGGATCCCATAGCCTAAGGCTAGGGCACTCCTAGGCTTGGGCTAGGACACCCCTAGGCTTAGGCTACGGCACACCTAGTATTAGGCTAAGGCTAGGGCTCCCTGAGCCTAAGGCTAGGGCACCCCTAGGCTTAGGCTAGGACACTCCTAAGCTAAGGCTAGGGCACCCGTAGGCTTAGGCTAGGGCACCCCTAGACTTAGGCTAGGGCACCCCTAAGCTTAGGTTTAGGCTAGGGCACCCCTAGGCTTAGGCTAGGGTACTCCTAGGCTTAGGCTAAGGCTAGGGCTCCCCTAGCCTAAGGGTAGGGCACTCCTAGGCTTAGGCTAGGGCAGCCCTAGGCTTAGGCTAGAGCACCCCTAGGCTTAAGCTAGGGCACCCCTAGGCTTAGGCTAAGGCTAGGGATCCCCTAGCCTAAGACTCGGGCAATCCTAGACTTAGGCTAGGGCACCCGTAGGCTTAGGCTAGGGCACCCCTATATTAAGACTAGGGCACCCCTAGGCTTAGGCTAGGGCACCCCAATGCTTAGGCTAAGGCACCCCTAGGCTAAGGCTAGAGCACCCCTAAGCTAAGGCTAGGGCACCCCTGGGCTTAGGCTAAGGTTAGGGCTACCCTAGCCTAAGGCTAGGGCACCCCTAGGCTTAGGCTAGGACACCCCTAGGCTTAGGTTAAGGCTAGGGCTCCCCTAGCCTAAGGCTAGGGCACCCCTAGGCTTAGGCTGGGGCACCCCTAGGCTAAAGCTAGGGCACCCGTAGGCTTAGGCTAAGGCAAGGGCTACCCTAGCCTAAGGCTAGGGCACCCCTAGGCTTAGCATAGGGCACCCCTAGGCTTTGGCTAGGACACCCCTAGGCTTAGGATAGGGAACTTCTAAGCTTAGGTAGGGCACCCCTAGGCTTAGGCTAGGGCACCCCTAGGCTTAGGCTAAGGATAAAGCTCCCCTAGCCTAAGGCTAGGGCACCCCTAGGCTTAGGCTAGGGCATCCCTAGGCTTAGGCTAAGTCTAGGGCTCCCCTAGCCTAAGGCTAGGGCACCCCTAGGCATAGGCTAGGGCACCCCTAGGCTTAGGCTAGAGCACCCCTAGTCTTAGGATAGGGCACACCTAGGCTTAGGCTAGGGCACCCCTAGGCTTAGGCTAAGGCTACGGCTCCCCTAGCCTCAGGCTAGGGCACCCCTAGACTCAGGCTATGGCACCCCTAGGCTTAGGCTAGGCCAATCCTAGGCTAGACTAAGGCTAGGGCTCCCCTAGCCTCAGGCTAGGGCACCCATAGGCTCAGGATAGGACACCCCTAGGCTTAGGCTAGGGCACCCAGAGGCTTAGGCTAGGGCACCCCTAGGCTTAGGCTAGGGCACCCCTAGGCGTAGGCTAAAGCTCGGGCTCACCTAGCCTAAGGCTACGGCACCCCTAGGCTTAGGCTAGGGCACCCCTAGGCTTAGGGTTAGCCACCCATAGGCTTAGGCTAGGGCACCCCTAGGCTTAGGCTAAGGCTAGGGGACTCCTAGGCTTAGGCGACGGCATCCCTAGTCTTAGGCTAGGGCACCCCTAGCCTTAGGCTAGGGCACCCCTAGGCTTAGGCTAGGGCACCCCTAGGCTTAGGCTAAGGCTAGGTCACCCCTAGGCTTAGGATAAGGCACCCCTAAGCAGAGGCTAGGGCACCCCTGGGCTTAGGCTAAGGCTAGGGCTACCCTAGCCTAAGGCTAGGGCACCCCTAGGCTTAGGCTAGGGCACCCCTAGGCTTAGGCTAATGCTAGGGCTCCCCTAGCCTAAGGCTAGGGCACCCATAGGCTTAGGCTGGGGCACCCCTAGGCTAAAGCTAGGGCACCCGTAGGCTTAGGCTAAGGTTAGGGCTCCCCTAGCCTAAGGCTAGGGCACTCCTAGGCTTAGACTACGGCACCCCTAGGCTTTGGCTAGGGCACCCCTAGGCTTAGGATAGGGAACTTCTAAGCTTCGGTAGGGCACCCCTAGGCTTAGGTTAGGGCACCCCTAGGCTTAGGCTAAGGCTAAAGCTCCCCTAGCCTAATGCTAGGACACCCCTAGGCTTTAGCTAGGGCACCCCTAGGCTTAGGCTAGAGCACCCCTAGGCTTAAGCTAGGGCACCCCTAGGCTTCGGCTAAGTCTAGGGATCCCCTAGCCTAAGCCTAGGGCAATCCTAGCCTTAGGCTAGGGCACCCATAGGCTTAGGCTGGGGCACCCCTAGATTTAGGCTAGGGCACCCCTAGGCTTAGGCTAGTGCTAGGCTCGCCTAGCCTAAGGCTAGGGCACCCCTAGGCTTATTCTAGGGCACCCCAAGGCTTACGCAAAGGCAACCCTCGGCTTACGCGAAGGTTAGGGCTTCCCTAGCCTAAGACTAGGGCACCTCTAGGCTTAGGCTAGGGAACCCCTAGGCTTTGGCTAGGGCACCCCTAGGCTTAGGCTAAGGCTAGGGCTCTGCTAGCCTAAGGCTAGGGCACCCCTAGGCTTAGGTTAGGGCAGCCCTAGGCTTAAGCTAGGGCACCCCTAGTCTTAGGCTAGGGCACCCCTAGGCTTAGGCTTAGGCTAGGTCACCCCTATACTTAGGCTAGGGCACCCGTAGGCTTAGGCTAGGGCACACCTAGGCTGAGGCTAGGGTACCCCTAAGCTGAGGCTAGGGCACCTCTAGGCTTAGGCTAAGTCTAGGGCTACCCTAGCCTAAGGCTAGGGCAACTCTAGGCTTAGGCTAGGGCACCCCTAGGCTTAGGCTAAGGCTAGGGCTCCCCTAGCCTAAGGTTAGGGCACCCGTAGGCTTAGGCTAGGGCACCCCTAGACTTAAGCTAGGGCACCCGTAGGCTTAGGCTAAGGCTAGGGCACCCTTAGCCTAAGGCAAGGGAACCCCTAGGCTTTGGCTAGGGCACCCCTAGACTTAGGATACGGAACTTCTAAGTTTAGGCTAGGGCACCCCTAGGCTTAGTTTAGGGCACCCCTCGGCTTAGGCTAAGGCTAGGGCTCCCCTAGCCTAAGGCTAGGCCACCCCTAGGCTTAGGCTAGGGCACCCCTAGGCTTAGGTTAGGGCAGCCCTAGGCTTAAGCTAGGGCACCCCTAGGCTTAGGCTAAGGCTAGGGATCCCATAGCCTAAGGCTAGGGCACTCCTAGGCTTAGGCTACGGCACCCGTAGACTTAGGCTAGGGCACCCCTAGACTTAGGCTAGGGCACCCCTAAGCTTAGGTTTAGGCTAGGGCACCCCTAGGCTTATGCTAAGGCACTACTGGGCTTACGCTAAGGTAAGGGCTCCCCTAGCCTAAGGCTAGGGCACCTCTACGCTTAGGCTAGGGCACCCCTAGGCTTAGGCTAGGGCACCCATAGGCTTAGGCTAGGGCACCCCTAGGCTTAGGCTAGGGTACTCCTAGGCTTAGGCTAAGGCTAGGGCTCCCCTAGCCTACGGGTAGGGCACTCCTAGGCTTAGGCTAGGGCAGCCCTAGGCTTAGGCTTGGGCACCCCTAGGCTTAGGCTAGGGCAGCCCTAGGCTTAGGCTCAGTCTAGGGCTCCCCTAGCCTACAGCTAGGGCACCCATAGGCTTGGGCTAGGACACCCCTAGGCTTAGGCTACGGCACCCCTAGGATTAGGCTAAGGCTAGGGCTCCCTGAGCCTAAGGCTAGGGCACCCCTAGGCTTAGGCTAGGACACTCCTAAGCTAAGGCTAGGGCACCCGTAGGCTTAAGCTAGGGCACCCCTAGGCTTAGACTAGGGCACTCCTAGGCTTAGGCTGAGGCTTGGGCTCCCCTAGTCTAAGGCTAAGGCACCCTTAGGTTTAGGTTATGGCACCACTAGGCTTAGGCTAGGGCACCCCTAGGCTTAGGTTAAGGCTAGGGCTCCTCTAGCCTAAGGCTAGGGCTCCCCTAGGCTTAAGCTATGGCACCCCTAGGCTTAGGTTAGGGCACCCCTAGGCTTAAGCTAGGGCACCCCTAGACTTAGGCTAAGGCTAGGGATCCCATAGCCTAAGGCTAGGGCACTCCTAGACTTAGGCAAGGGCACCCGTAGGCTTAGGCTAGGGCACCCCTAGACTTAAGCTAGGGCACCCCTAGGCTTACGTTTAGGCTAGAGCACCCCTAGGCTTAGGCTAGGGCACCCCTAGGCTTAGGCTAGGGCACCCCTAGGCTTAGGCTAATGCTAGGGCTCCCCTAGCCTAAGGCTAGGGCACCCATAGGCTTAGGCTGGGGCACTCCTAGGCTAAAGCTAGGGCACCCGTAGGCTTAGGCTAAGGTTAGGGCTCCCCTAGCCTAAGGCTAGGGCACCCCTAGGCTTAGACTACGGCACCCCTAGGCTTTGGCTAGGGCACCCCTAGGCTTAGTATAGGGAACTTCTAAGCTTCGGTAGGGCACCCCTAGGCTTAGGTTAGGGCACTCCTAGGCTTAGGCTAAGGCTAAAGCTCCCCTAGCCTAAGGCTAGGACACCCCTAGGCTTTAGCTAGGGCACCCCTAGGCTTAGGCTAGAGCACCCCTAGGCTTAAGCTAGGGCACCCCTAGGCTTCGGCTAAGTCTAGGGATCCCCTAGCCTAAGCCTAGGGCAATCCTAGGCTTAGGCTAGGGCACCCGTAGGCTTAGGCTGGGGCACCCCTAGATTTAGGCTAGGGCACCCCTAGGCTTAGGCTAGTGCTAGGCTCGCCTAGCCTAAGGCTAGGGCACCCCTAGGCTTATTCTAGGGCACCCCAAGGCTTACGCAAAGGCAACCCTAGGCTTACGCGAAGGTTAGGGCTTCCCTAGCCTAAGACTAGGGCACCTCTAGGCTTAGGCTAGGGAACCCCTAGGCTTTGGCTAGGGCACCCCTAGGCTTAGGCTTAGGCTAGGTCACCCCTATACTTAGGCTAGGGCACCCGTAGGCTTAGGCTAGGGCACACCAAGGCTGAGGCTAGGGTACCCCTAAGCTGAGGCTAGGGCACCTCTAGGCTTAGGCTAAGGCTAGGGCTACCCTAGCCTAAGGCTAGGGCAACTCTAGGCTTAGGCTAGGGCACCCCTAGGCTTAGGCTAAGGCTAGGGCTCTCCTAGCCTAAGGCTAGGGCACCCCTAGGCTTAGGTTGGGCACCCCTAGTCTTAGGCTAGGGCACCCCTAGGCTTAGGCTTAGGCTAGGTCACCCCTATACTTAGGCTAGGGCACCCCTAGGCTTAGGCTAGGGCACACCAAGGCTGAGGCTAGGGTACCCCTAAGCTGAGGCTAGGGCACCTCTAGGCTTAGGCTAAGGCTAGGGCTACCCTAGCCTAAGGCTAGGGCAACTCTAGGCTTAGGCTAGGGCACCCCTAGGCTTAGGCTAAGGCTAGGGCTCCCCTAGCCTAAGGTTAGGGCACCCGTAGGCTTAGGCTAGGGCACCCCTAGACTTAAGCTAGGGCACCCGTAGGCTTAGGCTAAGGCTAGGGCACCCTTAGCCTAAGGCAAGGGAACCCCTAGGCTTTGGCTAGGGCACCCCTAGACTTAGGATACGGAACTTCTAAGTTTAGGCTAGGGCACCCCTAGGCTTAGTTTAGGGCACCCCTCGGCTTAGGCTAAGGCTAGGGCTCCCCTAGCCTAAGGCTAGGCCACCCCTAGGCTTAGGCTAGGGCACCCCTAGGCTTAGGTTAGGGCAGCCCTAGGCTTAAGCTAGGGCACCCCTAGGCTTAGGCTAAGGCTAGGGATCCCATAGCCTAAGGCTTGGGCACTCCTAGGCTTGGGCTAGGACACCCCTAGGCTTAGGCTACGGCACACCTAGGATTAGGCTAAGGCTAGGGCTCCCTGAGCCTAAGGCTAGGGCACCCCTAGGCTTAGGCTAGGACACTCCTAAGCTAAGGCTAGGGCACCCGTAGGCTTAGGCTAGGGCACCCCTAGACTTAGGCTAGGGCACCCCTAAGCTTAGGTTTAGGCTAGGGCACCCCTAGGCTTAGGCTAGGGTACTCCTAGGCTTAGGCTAAGGCTAGGGCTCCCCTAGCCTAAGGGTAGGGCACTCCTAGGCTTAGGCTAGGGCAGCCCTAGGCTTAGGCTTGGGCACCCCTAGGCTTAGGCTAGGGCAGCCCTAGGCTTAGGCTCAGTCTAGGGCTCCCCTAGCCTACAGCTAGGGCACCCATAGGCTTGGGCTAGGACACCCCTAGGCTTAGGCTACGGCACACCTAGGATTAGGCTAAGGCTAGGGCTCCCTGAGCCTAAGGCTAGGGCACCCCTAGGCTTAGGCTAGGACACTCCTAAGCTAAGGCTAGGGCACCCGTAGGCTTAGGCTAGGGCACCCCTAGGCTTAGACTAGGGCACTCCTAGGCTTAGGCTGAGGCTTGGGCTCCCCTAGTCTAAGGCTAAGGCACCCTTAGGTTTAGGTTATGGCACCACTAGGCTTAGGCTAGGGCACCCCTAGGCTTAGGTTAAGGCTAGGGCTCCTCTAGCCTAAGGCTAGGGCTCCCCTAGGCTTAAGCTATGGCACCCCTAGGCTTAGGTTAGGGCACCCCTAGGCTTAAGCTAGGGCACCCCTAGACTTAGGCTAAGGCTAGGGATCCCATAGCCTAAGGCTAGGGCACTCCTAGACTTAGGCAAGGGCACCCATAGGCTTAGGCTAGGGCACCCCTAGACTTAAGCTAGGGCACCCCTAGGCTTACGTTTAGGCTAGAGCACCCCTAGGCTTAGGCTAGGGCACCCCTAGGCTTAGGCTAGGGCAACCCATAGGCTTAGGCTAGGGCACCCCTAGGCTTAGGCTAGGGTACTCCTAGGCTTAGGCTAAGGCTAGGGCTCCCCTAGCCTAAGGGTAGGGCACTCCTAGGCTTAGGCTAGGGCAGCCCTAGGCTTAGGCTTGGGCACCCCTAGGCTTAGGCTAGGGCAACCCTAGGCTTAGGCTCAGTCTAGGGCTCCCCTAGCCTACAGCTAGGGCACCCATAGGCTTGGGCTAGGACACCCCTAGGCTTAGGCTACGGCACCCCTAGGATTAGGCTAAGGCTAGGGCTCCCCGAGCCTAAGGCTAGGGCACCCCTAGGCTTAGGCTAGGACACTCCTAAGCTAAGGCTAGGGCACCCGTAGGCTTAGGCTAGGGCACCCCTAGGCTTAGACTAGGGCACTCCTAGGCTTAGGCTGAGGCTTGGGCTCCCCTAGTCTAAGGCTAAGGCACCCTTAAGTTTAGGTTATGGCACCACTAGGTTTAGGCTAGGGCACCCCTAGGCTTAGGTTAAGGCTAGGGCTCCCCTAGGCTTAAGCTAGGGCACCCCTAGGCTTAGGTTAGGGCACCCCTAGGCTTAAGCTAGGGCACCCCTAGACTTAGGCTAAGGCTAGGGATCCCATAGCTTAAGGCTAGGGCACTCCTAGACTTAGGCAAGGGCACCCGTAGGCTTAGGCTAGGGCACCCCTAGACTTAAGCTAGGGCACCCCTAGGCTTACGTTTAGGCTAGAGCACCCCTAGGCTTAGGCTAGGGCACCCCTAGGCTTAGGCTAGGGCAACCCAAGGCTTAGGCTAAGGCACCCCTAGGCTTATGATAAGGTTAGGCCTCCCCTAGCCTAAGGCTAGGGCACCTCTACGCTTAGGCTAGGGCACCCCTAGGCTTTGGCTAGCGCACCCATAGGCTTAGGCTAGGGCACCCCTAGGCTTACGCTAGGACAGCCCTAGGCTTAGGTTAGGGCACCCCTAGGCTTAAGCTAGGGCACCCCTAGGCTTAGGCTTGGGCACCCCTAGGCTTTGACTAGGGCACCCCTAGGTTTAGGCTAAGGCTAGGTCTCCCCTAGCCTAAGGCTAGGGCACCCCTAGGCTTAGGCTAGGGCACTCCTAGGCTTAGGCTAGGGCAGCCCTAGGCTTAGGCTAGGGCACCCTTGGCTTAGGCTAGGGCAGCCCTAGGCTTAGCCTAAGTCTAGGGCTCCCCTAACCTAAGGCTAGGGCACCCTAGGCTTGGGCTAGGACACCCCTAGACTTAGGTTACGGCACCCCTAAGATTAGGCTAAGGCTAGGGCTCCCCGAGCCTAAGGCTAGGGCACCCCTAGGCTTAGGCTAGGACACTCCTAGACTTAGGCTAGGGCACCCATAAGTTAGGCTAGGGCACTCCTAGGCTTAGGCTGAGGCTTGGGCTCCCCTAGTCTAAGGCTAGGGCACCCTTAGGTTTAGACTAGGGCACCCCTAGGCTTATGCTAGGGCACCCCTAGGCTTAATCTAGGGCACCCCTAGGCTTAGGCTAGGACACCAGTAGGCTTAGGCTAGGGCACCCCTAGGCTTAGGTTAAGGCTAGGGCTCCCCTAGCCTAAGGCTAGGGCTCCCCTAAGCTTAGGCTAGGGCACCCCTAGGCTTAGGTTAGGGCACCCCTAGGCTTAAGGTAGGGCACCCCTAGGATTATGCTAAGGCTAGGGATCCCATAGCCTAAGGCTAGAGCACTCCTAGGCTTAGGCAAGGGCACCCGTAAGCTTAGGCTAGGGCACCCCTAGACTTAGGCTAGGGCACCCCTAGGCTTAGGTTTAGGCTAGGGCACCCCTAGGCTTAGGCTAGGGCAGCCCTAGGCTTAGGCTACGGCACCCCTAGGCTTAGGCTAGGGCAACCCAAGGCTTAGGCTTAGGCACCCCTAGGCTTACGCTAAGGTTAGGGCTCCCCTAGCCTAAGGCTAGGGTACCTCTACGCTTAGGCTAGGGCACCCCTAGGCTTTGGCTAGCGCACCCCTAGGCTTAGGCTAGGGCACCCGTAGGCTTTGGCTAGTGCAGCCCTAGGCTTAGGCTAGGGCACCCGTAGACTTATGCTAGGGCAGCCCTAGGCTTAAGCTAGGGCACCCCTAGGCTTAAGCTAGGGCACCCCTAGGCTTAGGCTAAGGCTAGGGCTCCCCTAGCCTAAGGCTAGGGCACCCCTAGGCTTAGGCTTGGGCACCCCTAGGCTTAGGCTAGTGCAGCCCTAGGCTTAGGCTAGGGCACCCGTAGACTTAGGCTAGGGCAGCCCTAGGCTTAAGCTAGGGCACCCCTAGGCTAAAGCTAGGGCACCCGTAGGCTTAGGCTAAGGCTAGGTCTACCCTAGCCTAAGGCTAGGGCACCCCTAGGCTTAGCATAGGGCACCCCTAGGCTTTGGCTAGGACACCCCTAGGCTTAGGATAGGGAACTTCTAAGCTTAGTTAGGGCACCCCTAGGCTTAGGCTAGGGTACCCCTAGGCTTAGGCTAAGGATAAAGCTCCCCTAGCCTAAGGCTAGGGCACCCCTAGGCTTAGGCTAGGGCATCCCTAGGCTTAGGCTAAGTCTAGGGCTCCCCTAGCCTAAGGCTAGGGCACCCCTAGGCTTAGCCTAGGGCACCCCTAGGCTTAGGCTAGACACCCCTAGTCTTAGGATAAGACACACCTAGGCTTAGGCTAGGGCACCCCTAGGCTTAGGCTAAGGCTACGGCTCCCCTAGCCTCAGGCTAGGGCACCCCTAGACTCAGGCTATGGCACCCCTAGGCTTAGGCTAGGCCAATCCTAGGCTAGACTAAGGCTAGGGCTCCCCTAGCCTCAGGCTAGGGCACCCATAGGCTCAGGCTAGGACACCCCTAGGCTTAGGCTAGGGCACCCAGAGGCTTAGGCTAGGGCAGCCCTAGGCTTAGGCTAGGGCACCCCAAGGCGTAGGCTAAGGCTCGGGCTCACCTAGCCTAAGGCTACGGCACCCCTAGGCTTAGGATAGGGCACCCCTAGGCTTAGGGTTAGCCACCCATAGGCTTAGGCTAGGGCACCCCTAGGCTTAGGCTAAGGCTAGGGGACTCCTAGGCTTAGGCGACGGCATCCCTAGTCTTAGGCTAGGGCACCCCTAGCCTTAGGCTAGGGCACCCCTAGGCTTAGGCTAGGGCACCCCTAGGCTTAGGCTAAGGCTAGGTCACCCCTAGGGTTAGGATAAGGCACCCCTAAGCAGAGGCTAGGGCACCCCTGGGCTTAGGCTAAGGCTAGGGCTACCCTAGCCTAAGGCTAGGGCACCCCTAGGCTTAGGCTAGGGCACCCCTAGGCTTAGGCTAATGCTAGGGCTCCCCTAGCCTAAGGCTAGGGCACCCATAGGCTTAGGCTGGGGCACCCCTAGGCTAAAGCTAGGGCACCCGTAGGCTTAGGCTAAGGTTAGGGCTCCCCTAGCCTAAGGCTAGGGCACCCCTAGGCTTAGACTACGGCACCCCTAGGCTTTGGCTAGGGCACCCCTAGGCTTAGGATAGGGAACTTCTAAGCTTCGGTAGGGCACCCCTAGGCTTAGGTTAGGGCACCCCTAGGCTTAGGCTAAGGCTAAAGCTCCCCTAGCCTAAGGCTAGGACACCCCTAGGCTTTAGCTAGGGCACCCCTAGGCTTAGGCTAGAGCACCCCTAGGCTTAAGCTAGGGCACCCCTAGGCTTCGGCTAAGTCTAGGGATCCCCTAGCCTAAGCCTAGGGCAATCCTAGCCTTAGGCTAGGGCACCCATAGGCTTAGGCTGGGGCACCCCTAGATTTAGGCTAGGGCACCCCTAGGCTTAGGCTAGTGCTAGGCTCGCCTAGCCTAAGGCTAGGGCACCCCTAGGCTTATTCTAGGGCACCCCAAGGCTTACGCAAAGGCAACCCTCGGCTTACGCGAAGGTTAGGGCTTCCCTAGCCTAAGACTAGGGCACCTCTAGGCTTAGGCTAGGGAACCCCTAGGCTTTGGCTAGGGCACCCCTAGGCTTAGGCTAAGGCTAGGGCTCTGCTAGCCTAAGGCTAGGGCACCCCTAGGCTTAGGTTAGGGCAGCCCTAGGCTTAAGCTAGGGCACCCCTAGTCTTAGGCTAGGGCACCCCTAGGCTTAGGCTTAGGCTAGGTCACCCCTATACTTAGGCTAGGGCACCCGTAGGCTTAGGCTAGGGCACACCTAGGCTGAGGCTAGGGTACCCCTAAGCTGAGGCTAGGGCACCTCTAGGCTTAGGCTACGTCTAGGGCTACCCTAGCCTAAGGCTAGGGCAACTCTAGGCTTAGGCTAGGGCACCCCTAGGCTTAGGCTAAGGCTAGGGCTCTCCTAGCCTAAGGCTAGGGCACCCCTAGGCTTAGGTTGGGCACCCCTAGTCTTAGGCTAGGGCACCCCTAGGCTTAGGCTTAGGCTAGGTCACCCCTATACTTAGGCTAGGGCACCCCTAGGCTTAGGCTAGGGCACACCAAGGCTGAGGCTAGGGTACCCCTAAGCTGAGGCTAGGGCACCTCTAGGCTTAGGCTAAGGCTAGGGCTACCCTAGCCTAAGGCTAGGGCAACTCTAGGCTTAGGCTAGGGCACCCCTAGGCTTAGGCTAAGGCTAGGGCTCCCCTAGCCTAAGGTTAGGGCACCCGTAGGCTTAGGCTAGGGCACCCCTAGACTTAAGCTAGGGCACCCGTAGGCTTAGGCTAAGGCTAGGGCACCCTTAGCCTAAGGCAAGGGAACCCCTAGGCTTTGGCTAGGGCACCCCTAGACTTAGGATACGGAACTTCTAAGTTTAGGCTAGGGCACCCCTAGGCTTAGTTTAGGGCACCCCTCGGCTTAGGCTAAGGCTAGGGCTCCCCTAGCCTAAGGCTAGGCCACCCCTAGGCTTAGGCTAGGGCACCCCTAGGCTTAGGTTAGGGCAGCCCTAGGCTTAAGCTAGGGCACCCCTAGGCTTAGGCTAAGGCTAGGGATCCCATAGCCTAAGGCTAGGGCACTCCTAGGCTTAGGCTACGGCACCCGTAGACTTAGGCTAGGGCACCCCTAGACTTAGGCTAGGGCACCCCTAAGCTTAGGTTTAGGCTAGGGCACCCCTAGGCTTATGCTAAGGCACTACTGGGCTTACGCTAAGGTAAGGGCTCCCCTAGCCTAAGGCTAGGGCACCTCTACGCTTAGGGTAGGGCACCCCTAGGCTTAGGCTAGGGCACCCATAGGCTTAGGCTAGGGCACCCCTAGGCTTAGGCTAGGGTACTCCTAGGCTTAGGCTAAGGCTAGGGCTCCCCTAGCCTACGGGTAGGGCACTCCTAGGCTTAGGCTAGGGCAGCCCTAGGCTTAGGCTTGGGCACCCCTAGGCTTAGGCTAGGGCAGCCCTAGGCTTAGGCTCAGTCTAGGGCTCCCCTAGCCTACAGCTAGGGCACCCATAGGCTTGGGCTAGGACACCCCTAGGCTTAGGCTACGGCACCCCTAGGATTAGGCTAAGGCTAGGGCTCCCTGAGCCTAAGGCTAGGGCACCCCTAGGCTTAGGCTAGGACACTCCTAAGCTAAGGCTAGGGCACCCGTAGGCTTAAGCTAGGGCACCCCTAGGCTTAGACTAGGGCACTCCTAGGCTTAGGCTGAGGCTTGGGCTCCCCTAGTCTAAGGCTAAGGCACCCTTAGGTTTAGGTTATGGCACCACTAGGCTTAGGCTAGGGCACCCCTAGGCTTAGGTTAAGGCTAGGGCTCCTCTAGCCTAAGGCTAGGGCTCCCCTAGGCTTAAGCTATGGCACCCCTAGGCTTAGGTTAGGGCACCCCTAGGCTTAAGCTAGGGCACCCCTAGACTTAGGCTAAGGCTAGGGATCCCATAGCCTAAGGCTAGGGCACTCCTAGACTTAGGCAAGGGCACCCGTAGGCTTAGGCTAGGGCACCCCTAGACTTAAGCTAGGGCACCCCTAGGCTTACGTTTAGGCTAGAGCACCCCTAGGCTTAGGCTAGGGCACCCCTAGGCTTAGGCTAGGGCACCCCTAGGCTTAGGCTAATGCTAGGGCTCCCCTAGCCTAAGGCTAGGGCACCCATAGGCTTAGGCTGGGGCACTCCTAGGCTAAAGCTAGGGCACCCGTAGGCTTAGGCTAAGGTTAGGGCTCCCCTAGCCTAAGGCTAGGGCACCCCTAGGCTTAGACTTCGGCACCCCTAGGCTTTGGCTAGGGCACCCCTAGGCTTAGTATAGGGAACTTCTAAGCTTCGGTAGGGCACCCCTAGGCTTAGGTTAGGGCACCCCTAGGCTTAGGCTAAGGCTAAAGCTCCCCTAGCCTAAGGCTAGGACACCCCTAGGCTTTAGCTAGGGCACCCCTAGGCTTAGGCTAGAGCACCCCTAGGCTTAAGCTAGGGCACCCCTAGGCTTCGGCTAAGTCTAGGGATCCCCTAGCCTAAGCCTAGGGCAATCCTAGGCTTAGGCTAGGGCACCCGTAGGCTTAGGCTGGGGCACCCCTAGATTTAGGCTAGGGCACCCCTAGGCTTAGGCTAGTGCTAGGCTCGCCTAGCCTAAGGCTAGGGCACCCCTAGGCTTATTCTAGGGCACCCCAAGGCTTACGCAAAGGCAACCCTAGGCTTACGCGAAGGTTAGGGCTTCCCTAGCCTAAGACTAGGGCACCTCTAGGCTTAGGCTAGGGAACCCCTAGGCTTTGGCTAGGGCACCCCTAGGCTTAGGCTTAGGCTAGGTCACCCCTATACTTAGGCTAGGGCACCCGTAGGCTTAGGCTAGGGCACACCAAGGCTGAGGCTAGGGTACCCCTAAGCTGAGGCTAGGGCACCTCTAGGCTTAGGCTAAGGCTAGGGCTACCCTAGCCTAAGGCTAGGGCAACTCTAGGCTTAGGCTAGGGCACCCCTAGGCTTAGGCTAAGGCTAGGGCTCTCCTAGCCTAAGGCTAGGGCACCCCTAGGCTTAGGTTGGGCACCCCTAGTCTTAGGCTAGGGCACCCCTAGGCTTAGGCTTAGGCTAGGTCACCCCTATACTTAGGCTAGGGCACCCCTAGGCTTAGGCTAGGGCACACCAAGGCTGAGGCTAGGGTACCCCTAAGCTGAGGCTAGGGCACCTCTAGGCTTAGGCTAAGGCTAGGGCTACCCTAGCCTAAGGCTAGGGCAACTCTAGGCTTAGGCTAGGGCACCCCTAGGCTTAGGCTAAGGCTAGGGCTCCCCTAGCCTAAGGTTAGGGCACCCGTAGGCTTAGGCTAGGGCACCCCTAGACTTAAGCTAGGGCACCCGTAGGCTTAGGCTAAGGCTAGGGCACCCTTAGCCTAAGGCAAGGGAACCCCTAGGCTTTGGCTAGGGCACCCCTAGACTTAGGATACGGAACTTCTAAGTTTAGGCTAGGGCACCCCTAGGCTTAGTTTAGGGCACCCCTCGGCTTAGGCTAAGGCTAGGGCTCCCCTAGCCTAAGGCTAGGCCACCCCTAGGCTTAGGCTAGGGCACCCCTAGGCTTAGGTTAGGGCAGCCCTAGGCTTAAGCTAGGGCACCCCTAGGCTTAGGCTAAGGCTAGGGATCCCATAGCCTAAGGCTAGGGCACTCCTAGGCTTGGGCTAGGACACCCCTAGGCTTAGGCTACGGCACACCTAGGATTAGGCTAAGGCTAGGGCTCCCTGAGCCTAAGGCTAGGGCACCCCTAGGCTTAGGCTAGGACACTCCTAAGCTAAGGCTAGGGCACCCGTAGGCTTAGGCTAGGGCACCCCTAGACTTAGGCTAGGGCACCCCTAAGCTTAGGTTTAGGCTAGGGCACCCCTAGGCTTAGGCTAGGGTACTCCTAGGCTTAGGCTAAGGCTAGGGCTCCCCTAGCCTAAGGGTAGGGCACTCCTAGGCTTAGGCTAGGGCAGCCCTAGGCTTAGGCTTGGGCACCCCTAGGCTTAGGCTAGGGCAGCCCTAGGCTTAGGCTCAGTCTAGGGCTCCCCTAGCCTACAGCTAGGGCACCCATAGGCTTGGGCTAGGACACCCCTAGGCTTAGGCTACGGCACACCTAGGATTAGGCTAAGGCTAGGGCTCCCTGAGCCTAAGGCTAGGGCACCCCTAGGCTTAGGCTAGGACACTCCTAAGCTAAGGCTAGGGCACCCGTAGGCTTAGGCTAGGGCACCCCTAGGCTTAGACTAGGGCACTCCTAGGCTTAGGCTGAGGCTTGGGCTCCCCTAGTCTAAGGCTAAGGCACCCTTAGGTTTAGGTTATGGCACCACTAGGCTTAGGCTAGGGCACCCCTAGGCTTAGGTTAAGGCTAGGGCTCCTCTAGCCTAAGGCTAGGGCTCCCCTAGGCTTAAGCTATGGCACCCCTAGGCTTAGGTTAGGGCACCCCTAGGCTTAAGCTAGGGCACCCCTAGACTTAGGCTAAGGCTAGGGATCCCATAGCTTAAGGCTAGGGCACTCCTAGACTTAGGCAAGGGCACCCGTAGGCTTAGGCTAGGGCACCCCTAGACTTAAGCTAGGGCACCCCTAGGCTTACGTTTAGGCTAGAGCACCCCTAGGCTTAGGCTAGGGCACCCCTAGGCTTAGGCTAGGGCAACCCATAGGCTTAGGCTAGGGCACCCCTAGGCTTAGGCTAGGGTACTCCTAGGCTTAGGCTAAGGCTAGGGCTCCCCTAGCCTAAGGGTAGGGCACTCCTAGGCTTAGGCTAGGGCAGCCCTAGGCTTAGGCTTGGGCACCCCTAGGCTTAGGCTAGGGCAGCCCTAGGCTTAGGCTCAGTCTAGGGCTCCCCTAGCCTACAGCTAGGGCACCCATAGGCTTGGGCTAGGACACCCCTAGGCTTAGGCTACGGCACCCCTAGGATTAGGCTAAGGCTAGGGCTCCCCGAGCCTAAGGCTAGGGCACCCCTAGGCTTAGGCTAGGACACTCCTAAGCTAAGGCTAGGGCACCCGTAGGCTTAGGCTAGGGCACCCCTAGGCTTAGACTAGGGCACTCCTAGGCTTAGGCTGAGGCTTGGGCTCCCCTAGTCTAAGGCTAAGGCACCCTTAAGTTTAGGTTATGGCACCACTAGGTTTAGGCTAGGGCACCCCTAGGCTTAGGTTAAGGCTAGGGCTCCCCTAGCCTAAGGCTAGGGCTCCCCTAGGCTTAAGCTAGGGCACCCCTAGGCTTAGGTTAGGGTACCCCTAGGCTTAAGCTAGGGCACCCCTAGACTTAGGCTAAGGCTAGGGATCCCATAGCTTAAGGCTAGGGCACTCCTAGACTTAGGCAAGGGCACCCGTAGGCTTAGGCTAGGGCACCCCTAGACTTAAGCTAGGGCACCCCTAGGCTTACGTTTAGGCTAGAGCACCCCTAGGCTTAGGCTAGGGCACCCCTAGGCTTAGGCTAGGGCAACCCAAGGCTTAGGCTAAGGCACCCCTAGGCTTATGATAAGGTTAGGCCTCCCCTAGCCTAAGGCTAGGGCACCTCTACGCTTAGGCTAGGGCACCCCTAGGCTTTGGCTAGCGCACCCATAGGCTTAGGCTAGGGCACCCCTAGGCTTACGCTAGGACAGCCCTAGGCTTAGGTTAGGGCACCCCTAGGCTTAAGCTAGGGCACCCCTAGGCTTAGGCTTGGGCACCCCTAGGCTTTGACTAGGGCACCCCTAGGTTTAGGCTAAGGCTAGGTCTCCCCTAGCCTAAGGCTAGGGCACCCCTAGGCTTAGGCTAGGGCACTCCTAGGCTTAGGCTAGGGCAGCCCTAGGCTTAGGCTAGGGCACCCTTGGCTTAGGCTAGGGCAGCCCTAGGCTTAGCCTAAGTCTAGGGCTCCCCTAACCTAAGGCTAGGGCACCCATAGGCTTGGGCTAGGACACCCCTAGACTTAGGTTACGGCACCCCTAAGATTAGGCTAAGGCTAGGGCTCCCCGAGCCTAAGGCTAGGGCACCCCTAGGCTTAGGCTAGGACACTCCTAGACTTAGGCTAGGGCACCCATAAATTAGGCTAGGGCACTCCTAGGCTTAGGCTGAGGCTTGGGCTCCCCTAGTCTAAGGCTAGGGCACACTTAGGTTTAGACTAGGGCACCCCTAGGCTTATGCTAGGGCACCCCTAGGCTTAATCTAGGGCACCCCTAGGCTTAGGCTAGGACACCAGTAGGCTTAGGCTAGGGCACCCCTAGGCTTAGGTTAAGGCTAGGGCTCCCCTAGCCTAAGGCTAGGGCTCCCCTAAGCTTAGGCTAGGGCACCCCTAGGCTTAGGTTAGGGCACCCCTAGGCTTAAGGTAGGGCACCCCTAGGATTATGCTAAGGCTAGGGATCCCATAGCCTAAGGCTAGAGCACTCCTAGGCTTAGGCAAGGGCACCCATAAGCTTAGGCTAGGGCACCCCTAGACTTAGGCTAGGGCACCCCTAGGCTTAGGGTTAGGCTAGGGCACCCCTAGGCTTAGGCTAGGGCACCCCTAGGCTTAGGCTACGGCACCCCTAGGCTTAGGCTAGGGCAACCCAAGGCTTAGGCTTAGGCACCCCTAGGCTTACGCTAAGGTTAGGGCTCCCCTAGCCTAAGGCTAGGGTACCTCTACGCTTAGGCTAGGGCACCCCTAGGCTTTGGCTAGCGCACCCCTAGGCTTAGGCTAGGGCACCCGAAGGCTTTGGCTAGTGCAGCCCTAGGCTTAGGCTAGGGCACCCGTAGACTTATGCTAGGGCAGCCCTAGGCTTAAGCTAGGGCACCCCTAGGCTTAAGCTAGGGCACCCCTAGGCTTAGGCTAAGGCTAGGGCTCCCCTAGCCTAAGGCTAGGGCACCCCTAGGCTTAGGCTTGGGCACCCCTAGGCTTAGGCTAGTGCAGCCCTAGGCTTAGGCTAGGGCACCCGTAGACTTAGGCTAGGGCAGCCCTAGGCTTAAGCTAGGGCACCCCTAGGCTAAAGCTAGGGCACCCGTAGGCTTAGGCTAAGGCTAGGGCTACCCTAGCCTAAGGCTAGGGCACCCCTAGGCTTAGCATAGGGCACCCCTAGGCTTTGGCTAGGACACCCCTAGGCTTAGGATAGGGAACTTCTAAGCTTAGTTAGGGCACCCCTAGGCTTAGGCTAGGGTACCCCTAGGCTTAGGCTAAGGATAAAGCTCCCCTAGCCTAAGGCTAGGGCACCCCTAGGCTTAGGCTAGGGCATCCCTAGGCTTAGGCTAAGTCTAGGGCTCCCCTAGCCTAAGGCTAGGGCACCCCTAGGCTTAGCCTAGGGCACCCCTAGGCTTAGGCTAGACACCCCTAGTCTTAGGATAGGACACACCTAGGCTTAGGCTAGGGCACCCCTAGGCTTAGGCTAAGGCTACGGCTCCCCTAGCCTCAGGCTAGGGCACCCCTAGACTCAGGCTATGGCACCCCTAGGCTTAGGCTAGGCCAATCCTAGGCTAGACTAAGGCTAGGGCTCCCCTAGCCTCAGGCTAGGGCACCCATAGGCTCACGCTAGGACACCCCTAGGCTTAGGCTAGGGCACACAGAGGCTTAGGCTAGGGCAGCCCTAGGCTTAGGCTAGGGCACCCCAAGGCGTAGGCTAAGGCTCGGGCTCACCTAGCCTAAGGCTACGGCACCCCTAGGCTTAGGATAGGGCACCCCTAGGCTTAGGGTTAGCCACCCATAGGCTTAGGCTAGGGCACCCCTAGGCTTAGGCTAAGGCTTGGGGACTCCTAGGCTTAGGCGACGGCATCCCTAGTCTTAGGCTAGGGCACCCCTAGCCTTAGGCTAATGCTAGGGCTCCCCTAGCCTAAGGCTAGGGCACCCATAGGCTTAGGCTGGGGCACCCCTAGGCTAAAGCTAGGGCACCCGTAGGCTTAGGCTAAGGTTAGGGCTCCCCTAGCCTAAGGCTAGGGCACCCCTAGGCTTAGACTACGGCACCCCTAGGCTTTGGCTAGGGCACCCCTAGGCTTAGGATAGGGAACTTCTAAGCTTCGGTAGGGCACCCCTAGGCTTAGGTTAGGGCACCCCTAGGCTTAGGCTAAGGCTAAAGCTCCCCTAGCCTAAGGCTAGGACACCCCTAGGCTTTAGCTAGGGCACCCCTAGGTTTAGGCTAGAGCACCCCTAGGCTTAAGCTAGGGCACCCCTAGGCTTCGGCTAAGTCTAAGGATCCCCTAGCCTAAGCCTAGGGCAATCCTAGGCTTAGGCTAGGGCACCCATAGGCTTAGTCTGGGGCACCCGTAGGCTTAGGCTAGTGCTAGGCTCGCCTAGCCTAAGGCTAGGGCACCCCTAGGCTTATTCTAGGGCACCCCAAGGCTTACGCAAAGGCAACCCTAGGCTTACGCGAAGGTTAGGGCTTCCCTAGCCTAAGACTAGGGCACCTCTAGGCTTAGGCTAGGGAACCCCTAGGCTTTGGCTAGGGCACCCCTAGGCTTAGGCTAAGGCTAGGGCTCTCCTAGCCTAAGGCTAGGGCACCCCTAGGCTTAGGTTGGGCACCCCTATTCTTAGGCTAGGGCACCCCTAGGCTTAGGCTTAGGCTAGGTCACCCCTATACTTAGGCTAGGGCACCCGTAGGCTTAGGCTAGGGCACACCAAGGCTGAGGCTAGGGTACCCCTAAGCTGAGGCTAGGGCACCTCTAGGCTTAGGCTAAGGCTAGGGCTACCCTAGCCTAAGGCTAGGGCAACTCTAGGCTTAGGCTAGGGCACCCCTAGGCTTAGGCTAAGGCTGGGCTCTCCTAGCCTAAGGCTACGTACCCGTAGGCTTAGGCTGGGGCACCCCTAGGCTTAAAGTAGTGCACCCGTATGCTTAGGCTAAGGCTAGGGCTCCCATAGCCTAAGGCTAGGGCACCCCTAGGCTTAGGCTAGGGCACCCCTAGGCTTAGGCTCGGGCACACCTAGGCTTAGGCTTAGTCTAGGTAACCCCTAGGCTTAGGATAAGGCACCACTAGGCTTAGGCTAGGGCACCCCTAGGCTTAGGCTAGGGCAAACTTAGGCTGAGGCTAGGGCACCCCTAAGCAGAGGATAGGGCACCCCTGGGCTTAGGCTAAGGCTAGGGCTACCCTAGCCTAAGGCTAGGGCACGCCTAGGCTTATGCTGCGGCACCCCTAGGCTTAAGGTAGGGCACCCGTATGCTTAGGCTAAGTCTAGGGCTCCCCTAGCCTTAGGCTCGGGCACCCCTAGGCTTTGTCCAGGGCACCCCTAGGCTTAGGATAGGGAACTTCTAAGCTTAGGCTAGGGCGCCCCTAGGCTTAGGCTAGGGCACACCAAGGCTTAGGTTAAGGCTAGGGTTCCCCTATCCTAAGTCTAATGCACCCCAAGGCTTTGGCTAGGGCACCCCTAGGCGTAGGCTAGAGCACCCCTAGGCTTAAGCTAGGTCACCCCTAGGCTTAGGCTAAGGCTAGGGATCCCCTAGCCTAAGACTAGGGCAATCCTAGACTTAGGCTAGGGCACCCGTAGGCTTAGGCTAGGGCACCCCTATATTAAGACTAGGGCACCCCTAGGCTTAGGCTAGGGCACCCCAATGCTTAGGCTAAGGCACCCCTAGGCTAAGGCTAGAGCACCCCTAAGCTAAGGCTAGGGCACCCCTGGGCTTAGGCTAAGGTTAGGGCTACCCTAGCCTAAGGCTAGGGCACCCCTAGGCTTAGGCTAGGACACCCCTAGGCTTAGGTTAAGGCTAGGGCTCCCCTAGCCTAAGGCTAGGGCACCCCTAGGCTTAGGCTGGGGCACCCCTAGGCTAAAGCTAGGGCACCCGTAGGATTAGGCTAAGGCTAGGGCTACCCTAGCCTAAGGCTAGGGCACCCCTATGCTTAGCATAGGGCACCCCTAGGCTTTGGTTAGGACACCCCTAGGCTTAGGATAGGGTACTTCTAAGCTTAGGTAGGGCACCACTAGGCTTAGGCTAGGGCATCCCTAGGCTTAGGCTAAGTCTAGGGCTCCCCTAGCCTAAGGCTAGGGCACCCCTAGGCTTAGGCTAGGGCACCCCTAGGCTTAGGCTAGAACACCCCTAGTCTTAGGATAGGGCACACCTAGGCTTAGGCTAGGGCACCCCTAGGCTTAGGCTAAGGCTACGGCTCCCCTAGCCTCAGGCTAGGGCACCCCTAGACTCAGGCTATGGCACCCCTAGGCTTAGGCTAGGCCAATCCTAGGCTAGACTAAGGCTAGGGCTCCCCTAGCCTCAGGCTAGGGCACCCATAGGCTCAGGCTAGGACACCCCTAGGCTTAGGCTAGGGTACCCAGAGGCTTAGGCTAGGGCACCCCTAGGCTTAGGCTAGGGCACCCCTAGGAGTAGGCTAAGGCTCGGGCTCACCTAGCCTAAGGCTACGGCACCCCTAGGCTTAGGCTAGGGCACCCCTAGGCTTAGGGTTAGCCACCCATAGGCTTAGGCTAGGGCACCCCTAGGCTTAGGCTAAGGCTAGGGGACTCCTAGGCTTAGGCGACGGCATCCCTAGTCTTAGGCTAGGGCACCCCTAGCCTTAGGCTAGGGCACCCCTAGGCTTAGGCTAGGGCACCCCTAGGCTTAGGATAAGGCACCACTAAGCAGAAGCTAGGGCACCCCTGGGCTTAGGCTAAGGCTAGGGCTACCCTAGCCTAAGGCTAGGGCACCCCTAGGCTTAGGCTAGGGCACCCCTAGGCTTAGGCTAATGCTAGGGCTCCCCTAGCCTAAGGCTAGGGCACCCCTAGGCTTAGGCTGGGGCACCCCTAGGCTAAAGCTAGGGCACCCGTAGGCTTAGGCTAAGGTTAGGGCTCCCCTAGCCTAAGGCTAGGGCACCCCTAGGCTTAGACTACGGCACCCCTAGGCTTTGGCTAGGGCACCCCTAGGCTTAGGATAGGGAACTTCTAAGCTTCGGTAGGGCACCCCTAGGCTTAGGTTAGGGCACCCTTGGCTTAGGCTAAGGCTAAAGCTCCCCTAGCCTAAGGCTAGGACACCCCTAGGCTTTAGCTAGGGCACCCCTAGGCTTAGGCTAGAGCACCCCTAGGCTTAAGCTAGGGCACCCCTAGGCTTCGGCTAAGTCTAGGGATCCCCTAGCCTAAGCCTAGGGCAATCCTAGGCTTAGGCTAGGGCACCCGTAGGCTTAGGCTGGGGCACCCCTAGATTTAGGCTAGGGCACCCCTAGGCTTAGGCTAGTGCTAGGCTCGCCTAGCCTAAGGCTAGGGCACCCCTAGGCTTATTCTAGGGCACCCCAATGCTTACGCAAAGGCAACCCTAGGCTTACGCGAAGGTTAGGGCTTCCCTAGCCTAAGACTAGGGCACCTCTAGGCTTAGGCTAGGGAACCCCTAGGCTTTGGCTAGGGCACCCCTAGGCTTAGGCTAAGGCTAGGGCTCTCCTAGCCTAAGGCTGGGGCACCCCTAGGCTTAGGTTGGGCACCCCTAGTCTTAGGCTAGGGCACCCCTAGGCTTAGGCTTAGGCTAGGTCACCCCTATACTTAGGCTAGGGCACCCGTAGGATTAGGCTAGGGCACACCAAGGCTGAGGCTAAGGTACCCCTAAGCTGAGGCTAGGGCACCTCTAGGCTTAGGCTAAGGCTAGGGCTACCCTAGCCTAAGGCTAAGGCAACTCTAGGCTTAGGCTAGGGCACCCCTAGGCTTAGGCTAAGGCTAGGGCTCTCCTAGCCTAAGGCTAGGGCACCCCTAGGCTTAGGTTGGGCACCCCTAGTCTTAGGCTAGGGCACCCCTAGGCTTAGGCTTAGGCTAGGTCACCCCTATACTTAGGCTAGGGCACCCCTAGGCTTAGGCTAGGGCACACCAAGGCTGAGGCTAGGGTACCCCTAAGCTGAGGCTAGGGCACCTCTAAGCTTAGGCTAAGGCTAGGGCTACCCTAGCCTAAGGCTAGGGCAACTCTAGGCTTAGGCTAGGGCACCCCTAGGCTTAGGCTAAGGCTAGGGCTCCCCTAGCCTAAGGTTAGGGCACCCGTAGGCTTAAGCTAGGGCACCCCTAGACTTAAGCTAGGGCACCCGTAGGCTTAGGCTAAGGCTAGGGCACCCTTAGCCTAAGGCAAGGGAACCCCTAGGCTTTGGCTAGGGCACCCCTAGACTTAGGATACGGAACTTCTAAGTTTAGGCTAGGGCACCCCTAGGCTTAGTTTAGGGCACCCCTCGGCTTAGGCTAAGGCTAGGGTTCCCCTAGCCTAAGGCTAGGCCACCCCTAGGCTTAGGCTAGGGCACCCCTAGGCTTAGGTTAGGGCAGCCCTAGGCTTAAGCTAGGGCACCCCTAGGCTTAGGCTAAGGCTAGGGATCCCATAGCCTAAGGCTAGGGCACTCCCAAGCTTAGGCTACGACACCCGTAGACTTAGGCTAGGGCACCCCTAGACTTAGGCTAGGGCACCCCTAAGCTTAGGTTTAGGCTAGGGCACCCCTAGGCTTATGCTAAGGCACCCCTGGGCTTACGCTAAGGTTAGGGCTCCCCTAGCCTAAGGCTAGGGCACCTCTACGCTTAGGCTAGGGCACCCCTAGGCTTAGGCTAGGGCACCCATAGGCTTAGGCTAGGGCACCCCTAGCCTTAGGCTAGGGTACTCCTAGGCTTAGGCTAAGGCTAGGGCTCCCCTAGCCTAAGGGTAGGGCACTCCTAGGCTTAGGCTAGGGCAGCCCTAGGCTTAGGCTTGGGCACCCCTAGGCTTAGGCTAGGGCAGCCCTAGGCTTAGGCTCAGTCTAGGGCTCCCCTAGCCTACAGCTAGGGCACCTATAGACTTGGGCTAGGACACCCCTAGGCTTAGGCTACGGCACCCCTAGGATTAGGCTAAGGGTAGGGCTCCCCGAGCCTAAGGCTTGGGCACCCCTAGGCTTAGGCTAGGACACTCCTAAGCTAAGGTTAGGGCACCCGTAGGCTGAGGCTAGGGCACCCCTAGGCTTAGACTAGGGCACTCCTAGGCTTAGGCTGAGGCTTGGGCTCCCCTAGTCTAAGGCTAAGGCACCCTTAGGTTTAGGTTATGGCACCACTAGGCTTAGGCTAGGGCACCCCTAGGCTTAGGTTAAGGCTAGGGCTCCCCTAGCCTAAGGCTAGGGCTCCCCTAGGCTTAAGCTATGGCACCCCTAGGTTTAGGTTATGGCACCACTAGGCTTAGGCTAGGGCACCCCTAGGCTTTGGGTAGCGCACCCATAGGCTTAGGCTAGGGCACCCATATGCTTAGCCTAGGGCAGCCCTAGGCTTAGGTTAGGGCACCCCTAGGCTTAGGCTAGGACAGCCCTAGGCTTAGGTTAGGGCACCCCTAGGCTTAAGCTAGGGCACCCCTAGGCTTAGGCTTGGGCACCCCTAGGCTTTGACTAGGGCACCCCTAGGTTTAGGCTAAGGCTAGGTCTCCCCTAGCCTAAGGCTAGGGCACCCCTAGGCTTAGGCTAGGGCACTCCTAGGCTTAGGCTAGGGCAGCCCTAGGCTTAGGCTAGGGCACCCTTGGCTTAGGCTAGGGCAGCCCTAGGATTAGCCTAAGTCTAGGGCTCCCCTAACCTAAGGCTAGGACACCCATAGGCTTGGGCTAGGACACCCCTAGACTTAGGTTACGGCACCCCTAAGATTACGCTAAGGCTAGGGCTCCCCGAGCCTAAGGCTAGGGCACCCCTAGGCTTAAGGTAGGGCACCCCTAGGATTATGCTAAGGCTAGGGATCCCATAGCCTAAGGCTAGGGCACTCCTAGGCTTAGGCAAGGGCACCCGTAAGCTTAGGCTAGGGCACCCCTAGACTTAGGCTAGGGCATCCCTAGGCTTAGGTTTAGGCTAGGGCACCCCTAGGCTTAGGCTAGGGCACCCCTAGGCTTAGGCTAGGGCACCCCTAGGCTTAGGCTAGGGCAACCCAAGGCTTAGGCTTAGGCACCCCTAGTCTTACGCTAAGGTTAGGGCTCCCCTAGCCTAAGGCTAGGGCACCTCTACGCTTAGGCTAGGGCACCCCTAGGCTTTGGCTAGCGCACCCCTAGGCTTAGGCTAGGGCACCCCTAGCCTTAGGCTAGTGCAGCCCTAGGCTTAGGCTAGGGCACCCGTAGACTTAGGCTAGGGCAGTCCTAGGCTTAAGCTAGGGCACCCCTAGGCTTAAGCTAGGGCACCCCTAGGCTTAGGCTAAGGCTAGGGCTCCCCTAGCCTAAGGCTAGGGCACCCCTAGGCTTAGGCTTGGGCACCCCTAGGCTTAGGCTACAGCACCCCTAGGATTAGGCTAAGGCTAGGGCTCCCAGAGCCTAAGGCTAGGGCACCCCTAGGCTCAGGATAGGGTACCCCTAGGCTTAGGCTAAGGCTTGGGCTCCCCTAGTCTAAGGCTAGGGCACCCTTAGGTTTAGACTAGGGCACCCCTAGGCTTAGGCTAGGGCACCCCTAGGCTTAATCTAGGGCACCCCTAGACTTAAGGTAGGACACCACTAGGCTTAGGCTACGGCACCCATAGGCTTGGGCTAGGGCACCCCTAGGCTTAGGCTAGTGCACCCCTAGGCTTCGGCTAAGGCTAGTGCTTCCCTAGCCTAAGGCTAGGGCACCCATAGGCTTCAGCTAGGGCACCCCTAGGCTTAGGCTACAGCACCCCTAGAATTAGACTAAGGCTAGGGCTCCCAGAGCCTAAGGCTAGGGCACCCCTAGGCTTAGGCTAGGACACTCCTAGGCTTAGGCTAGGGCACCCATAGGCTTAGGCTAAGGCACCCCTACGCTTAGGCTAGGGCACCCCTAGGCTTAGGCTAAGGCTTGGGCTCCCCTAGTCTAAGGCTAGGGCACCCTTAGGTTTAGACTAGGGCACCCCTAGGCTTAGGCTAGGGCACCCCTAGGCTTAATCTAGGGCACCCCTAGGCTTAGGCTAGGACACCACTAGGCTTAGGCTAGGGCACCCCTAGGCTTAGGCTAAGGCTAGGGCTCCCCTAGCCTAAGGCTAGGGCACCCCTAGGCTTAGGTTAGGGCACCCTTAGGCTTAGGCTAGGGCACCCGTAGGCTTAGGCTGGGGCACCCCTAGGCTTAGGCTAGTGCACCCCTAGGCTTAGGCTAAGGCTAGGGCTTCCCTAGCCTAAGTCTAGGGCACCGCTAGGCTTAGGCTAGGGCACCCCTAGGCTTAGGCTAGGGCACCCCTAGGCTTAGGTATGGAACCCCGAGGCTTAGGTAAGGGCACCACTATGCTTAGGCTAGTGCACCCCTAGACGTAGGCTAGGGCACCCTTGGCTTAGGATGGGGCACACCTAGGCTTAGGCTAAGTCTAGGGCTCCCCTAGCCTAAGGCTAGAGCCCCGCTAGGCTTAGGCTAGGCGCCCCTAGACTTAGACTAGGGCACCCCTAGGCTTAGGCTAGGGCACCCCTAGGCTTAGGCTAAGACTAGGGCTCCTCTAGCCTAACGCTAGGGCACCCCTAGGCTTGGGCTAGGGCACCCCTAGGCTTAGGCTAGGGCACCCCTAGGTTTAGGCTAGGGCAGCCCTAGGCTTCGGCTAAGGCGAGGACTCCCCTAGCCTAAGCATAAGGCACCCCTAGGCTTAGACTAAGGCTAGGGCTCCCCTAGCCTAAGGCTAGGGCACCCCTAAGCTTAGGCTAGGGCACCCCTAGATTTAGGCTCGGGTGCCCCTAGGCTTAGGCTAAGGCTAGGGCTTCCCTGGCCGAAGGCTAGGGCACCCCTAGGCTTAGGCTAGGGCACCCCTAGGCTTAGGCTAGGACAACCTTAGGCTTAGGCTAGGGCAATCCTAGTCTAGATAAGGCTAGGGCTCCCCTAGCCTCAGGCTAGGGCACCCGTAGGCTCAGGCTAGGGCACCCCTAGGCTCAGGATAGGGCACGCTTAGGCTTAGGCTAAGGCTAGGGCTCCCCTAGACTAAGGCTAGGGCACCCCTAGGTTTAGGCTAGGGCACCCCTAGGTTTAGGCTAGGGCACCCCTAGGTTTAGGCTAGGGCACCCCTAGGCTTAGGCTAGGAAACCCCTAGCCTAAGGCTAGGGCACCCCTAGGCTTGGGCTAGGGCACCCCTAGACTTAGGCTAAGGCAACGGCTCCCCTAGCCTCAGGCAAGGGCACCCCTAGACTCAGGCTAGGGCACCCCTAAGCTTAGGCTAGGGCAATCCTAGGCTTAGGCTAAGGCGAGGGCTCCCCTAGGCTCAGTTTAGGGCACCCCTAGGCTTAACCTAGGGCACCCCTAGGCTTAGGCTAAGGCTAGGGCTCCCCTAGCCTAAGGCTACGGCACACCTAGGCTCAGGCTAGGGCACCCCGAGGCTTAGGCTAGGGCACCCCTAGGCTTAGGAAAAGGCTAGGGCTCACCTAGCCTAAGGCTAGGGCACCTCTAGGCTTAGGCTAGGGCACCCCGACGCTTAGGTTAGGGCACCCCTAGGCTTAAGCTAGAGCTCCCCTAGGCATAGGCTAAGGCTACGGCTCCCCTAGCCTCAGGCTAGTGCACCCCTAGACTCAGGTAATGGCACCCTTAAGCTTAGGCTAAGGCACCCCTAGGCTTATGCTAGGGCACCCCTAAGCTTGGGCTAAGGCTAGGGCTCCCCTAGCCTAATTCTAGAGCACCCCTAAGCTTAGGCTAGGGCACCCCTAAGCTTAGGCTAGGCCAACCCTAGGCTTAGGCTAGGGCACCCCTAGGCTTAGGATAAGGCTAGGGCTAACCTAGGCTTAGGCTAGGGCACCCCTAGGCTTAGGCTAGGGAACCCCTAGACTAAAGCTAGGGCACCCCTCGGCTTAGGCAAGGGCACCACTAGGCTTAGGCTAGGGTACCCGTACACTTAGGCTAAGGCAACGGCTTCCCTATCTCAGGCAAGGGCACCCCTAGACTTAGGCTGGGGCACCCGTTAGCTTAGGCTAGGGCAATCCTAGGCTTAGGCTAAGTCTAGGGCTCCCCTATCCTCAGGCTAGGGCACCCCTAGGCTCAGGCTAGGGCTCTCCTAGCCTAAGGCTAGGGCACCCCTAGGCTTAGGCTAGGGCACCCCTAGGCTTAGGCTAGGGCACCCCTATTCTTAGGCTAGGGCACCCCTAGGCTTAGGCTAGGGCTGCCCTAGGCTAAGGTACGGCTGCGGTTCCCTTTGCCTCAGGCTAGGGCACCCCTAGACTCAGTCTATGGCACCCCTTGGCTTAGGCTAGGGCAATCCTAGGCTAGACTAACGTTAGGTCTCCCCTAGCCTCAGGCTAGGGCACCCGTAGTCTCAGGCTAGGGCACCCCTAGGCTTATGCTAGGGCACCCCTAGGCTTAGGCTAATGCTAGGCTCCTCTAACCTAAGGCTGGAGCACCCCTAAGCTTAGGCTAGGGCACCCCTAGGCTTAGGCTAGGGCACCCCTAGGCTTAGGCTAAGGCTAGGGTTCCCCTAGCCTAAGGCTAGGGCACCCCTAGGCTTAGGCTAGGGCACCCCTAGGCTTAGGCTTAGGGCACCCCTAGTCTTAGGCTAGGGCACCCCTAGGCTTAGGATAGGGCACGCCTAGGCTTAGGCTAGGGCACCCCAAGATTTAGGCTAAGGCAAGGGCTCCACTAGCCTATGCCTAGGGCACCCCTAGGCTTAGGCTAGGGCAATCCTAGGCTTAGGCAAAGGCACCCCTAGGCTTAGGCTAGGGCACCCCTTGGCTTAGGCTAGGGCACCCCAAGGCTTAGGCTAGGGCACCCCTAGGGTTAAGCTAGGGCACCCGTAGGCTTAGGCTAAGGCTAGGGCTCCCCTAGCCTAAGGCTAGGGCACCCGTAGGCTTAGGGTAGGGCACCCCTAGGCTTCGGCTAGGGCACCACTAGGCTTAGGATAGGGAACTTCTAAGCTTAGGCTAGGGCACCCCTAGGCTTAGGCTAGGGCACCCCTAGGCTTAGGCTAAGGCTAGCGCTCCCCTAGCCTAAGGGTAGGGCACTCCTAGGCTTTGGCTAAGGCACCCCTAGGCTTAGGCTAGAGCACCAAAAGGCTTAAGCCAGGGCACCCCTAGGCTTAGGCTAAGGCTAGGGATCCCCTAGCCTAAGGCTAGGGCACTCCTAGGCTTAGGCTAGGGCACCCGTAGGCTTAGGTAGGGCACCCCTAGATTTAGGCTAGGGCACCTCTAGGCTTAGGCTAGGGCACCCCTAGGCTTTGGCTAGCGCACCCCTAGGCTTAGGCTAAGGCTAGGGCTCTCCTAGCCTAAGGCTAGGGCACCCCAAGGCTAAGGATTAGGCACCCCTAGGCTTACGCTAAGGTTAGGGCTGCCCTAGCCTAAGGCTAGGGTACCTCTAGGCTTAGGCTAGGGCACCCCTAGGCTTTGGCTAGCGCACCCCTAGGCTTAGGCTAAGGCTAGGGCTCTCAAAGCCTAAGGCTAGGGCACCCCTAGGCTTAGGCTAGGGAACCCCTAGGTTTAGGCTAGGGCACCCCTAGGCTTAGGCTAAGGCTAGGTCACCCCTAGGCTTAGGCTAAGGCACCACTAGGCTTAGGCTAGGGCACCCCTAGGCTTAGGCTAGGGTACCCCAAAGCTGAGGCTAGGGCACCCCTAAACTGAGGCTAGGGCAACCCTAGGCTTAGACTAAATCTAGGGATACCCTAGCTTAAGGCTATGGCACCTATAGGCTTAGGCTAGGGCACCCCTAGGCTTAGGCTAAGGCTAGGGCTCCCCTAGCCTAAGGCTAGGGCACCCCTAGGCTTAGGCTGGGCAACACTAGGCTTAAGCTAGGGCACCCGTAGGCTTAGGCTAAGGCTAGGGCACCCCTAGCCTAAGGCTAGGGAACCCCTAGGCTTTGGCTAGGGCACTCCTAGGCTTAGGCTAGGGCACCCGTAGGCTTAGGCTAGGGCACCCCTAGACTTAGGCTAGGGCAACCCTAGGCATAGGTTTAGGCTAGGGCACCCCTAGGCTTAGGCTAGGGCACCCCTATGCTTACACTAGGGCACCCCAAGGCTTAGGCTAAGGCAACCCTAGCTTACGCTAATGTTAGGGCTCCCCTAGTAAGGTTAGGGCACCCCTAAGCTTAGGCTAGGGCACACCTAGGTTTTGGCTAGGGCGCCCCTAGGTTAGGCTAAGGCTAGGGCTCCCCTGGCCTAAGGCTAGGGCACCCCTAGGCTTAGGCTAGGGCACCCCAGGGCTTAGGCTAAGGCTAGGGCTCCCCTAGCCTAAGGATAGGGCACCCCTAGGCTTAGGCTAGGGCTCCCCTAGCCTAAGGATAGGGCACCCCTAGGCTTAGGCTAGGGCACTCCTAGGCTTAGGATAGGGAAATTCTAAGCTTAGGCTAGTGCACCCCTAGACTCAGGCTTGGGCAACCCTAAGCTTAGGCTAGGGCAATCCTAGGCTTAGGCTAAGGCTAGGGCTCCCCTAGGCTCAGGCTAGGGCACACCTAGGCTTAGACTAGGGCACCTCTAGGCTTAGGCTAAGGCTTGGGCTCCCCTAGCCTAAGGCTACGGCACCCCTAGGCTCAGGCTAGGGCACCCTGAGACTTAGGCTAGGGCACACCTAGGCTTAGGAAAAGGCTAGGGCTCCCCTAGCCTAAGGCTAGGGCACCTCTAGCCTTAGGCTTGGGCACCCCTAGGCTTAGGCTAGGGCACACCTAGGCTTAAGCTAGGGCTCCCCTAGGGTTAGGCTAAGGCTACGGCTCCCCTAGCTTCATAGTGCACCCCTAGACTCAGGCTATGGCACCCCTAAGCTTAGGCTAGGGCACCCCTAGGCTTAGGCTAGGGCACCCATAGGCTAAGGGTAGGCCATCCCTAGGCTTAGGCTAGGGCACCCCTAGGCTTAGGCTAAAGCTAGGGCTAACCTAGGCTTAGGCTAGGGCACTACTAGGCTTAGGCTAGGGAACCCCTACACTAAGGCTAGGGCACCCCTAGGCTTAGGCTAGGGCACCCCTAGGCTTAGGCTAGGGCACCCCTAGGCTTAGGCTAGGGCACCCCTACACTTAGGCTAAGGCAACGGCTCCCCTAGCCTCAGGCAAGGGCACCCTTAGACTTAGGCTAGGGCACCCGTTAGCTTAGGCTAGGACAATCCTAGGCTTAGGCTAAGTCTAGGGCTCCACTATCCTCAGGCTAGGGCACCCCTAGGCTCAGGCTAGGGCTCCCCTAGCCAAAGGCTAGGGCACCTCCAGGCTTAGGCTAGGGCACCCCTAGGCTTAGGCTAGGGCACACCTAGGCTTAAGCTAGGTCTCCCCTAGGGTTAGGCTAAGGCTACGGCTCCCCTAGCCTCATAGTGCACCCCGAGACTTAGGCTATGGCACCCCTAAGCTTAGGCTAGGGCACCCCTAGGCTTAGGCTAGGGCACACCTAGGCTAACGCTAGGGCACCCCTAGGCTTAGGCGAAGGCTAGGGCTCCCCTAGCCTAAGGCTAGAGCACCCCTAGGCTTAGGCTAGGGCACCCCTAGGCTTAAGGTAGGCCATCCCTAGGCTTAGGCTAGGGCACCCCTAGGCTTAGGCTAAGGCTAGGGCTAACCTAGGCTTAGCCTAGGGCACCCCTAGGCTTAGGCTAGGGAACCCCTAGACTAAGGCTAGGGCACCCCTAGGCTTAGGCTAGGGCACCCCGAGTCTTAGGCTAGGGCACCCCTACACTTAGGCTAAGGCAAAGGATCCCCTAGCCTCAGGTAAGGGCAACCCTAGACTCAGGCTAGGGCACCCGTTAGCTTAGGCTAGGACAATCCTAGGCTTAGGCTAAGTCTAGGGCTCCCCTATCTTCAGGCTAGGGCACCCCTAGGCTCAGGCTAGGGCTCCCCTAGCCTAAGGCTAGGGCACCCCAAGGCTTAGGCTAGGGCACCCCTAGTCTTAGGCTAGGGCACCCCTAGGCTTAGGCTAAGGCTGCGGCTCCCCTTGCCTCAGGCTAGTGCACCCCTAGACTCAGGCTATGGCACTCCTAGGCTTAGGCTAGGGCAATCCTAGGCTAGACTAACGTTAGGGCTCCCCTAGCTTCAGGCTAGGGCACCCGTAGGCTCAGGCTAGGGCACCCTTAGACTCAGGCTAGGGCATCCCAAGACTTAGGCTAGGGCACCCATTGGATTAGGCTAGGGCACCCCTAGGCTTAGGCTAGGGCATGCCTAGGCTTAGGCTAAGGCTAGGCTTCCCTAGCCTAAGGCTAGAGCACCCCTAGTCTTAGGTTAGGGCACCCCTAGGCTTAGGCAAAGGCACCCCTAGGCTTAGGCTAGGGCACCCGTAGGCTTGGGCAAAGGCACCCCTGGGCTTAGGCTAGGGCATCCCTAGGCTTAGGCTAGGGCACTCCTAGGCTTAGGCTAGGGCACCCCTAGGCTTAGGCTAAGGCTAGGTCACCCCTAGGCTTAGGCTAAGGCACCACTAGGCTTAGGCTAGGGCACCCCAAGGCTTATGCTAAGGTTAGGGCTCCGCTAGCCTAAGACTAGGGCACCTCTAGGGTTAGGCTAGGGCACCCCTAGGCTTTGGCTAGGGCACCCCTAGGCTTAGGCTAAGGCTAGGGCTCTCCTAGCCTAAGGCTAGGGCACCCCTAGGCTTAGGCTAGGGCACCCCTAGGCTTAGGCTAGGGCACCCCTAGGCTTAGGCTAGGGGACCCCTAGGCTTAGGCTAAGGCTAGGTCACCCATAGGCTTTGGCTAAGGCACCACTAGGCTTAGGCTAAGGCTGCGGCTCCCCTTGCCTCAGGCTAGTGCACCCCTAGACTCAGGCTATGGCACCCCTAGGCTTAGGCTAGGGCAATCCTAGGCTAGACTAACGTTAGGGCTCCCCTAGCCTCAGGCTAGGGCACCCGTAGGCTCAGGCTAAGCACCCTTAGACTAAGGCTAGGGCACCCCTAGACTTAGGCTAGGGCACCCCTAGGATTAGGCTAGGGCACCCCTAGGCTTAGGCTAGGGAACGCCTAGGCATAGGCTAAGGCTAGGCTCCCCTAGCCTAAGGCTAAAGCACCCCTAGGCTTAGCCTAGGGTACCCCTAGGCTTAGGCAAAGGCACCCCTAGTCTTAGGCTAGGGCACACCTAGGTTTAGGCAAAGGCACCCCTAGTCTTAGGCTAGGGCACCCCTAGGCTTAGGCTAGGGAATCCCTAGGCTTAGGCTAGGGCACACCTAGGCTTAGGCTAAGGCTAGGGATCCCCTAGCCTAAGGCTAGTGCACCCCTAGGCTTAGGCTATGGCACCCCTAGGCTTAGGCTAGGGCAACCCTAGGCTTTGGCTAGGGAACCCCTAGGCTAAGGATAGGGAACTACTAAGCTTAGGCTAGGGCACCCCTAGGCTGAGGCTAGGGCAACCCTAGGCTTAGGCTAAGGCTAGGGCTCCCCTAGCCTAAGGCTAGGGCACCCGTAGGCTTAAGCTAGGGTACCCCTAGGCTTAGGCTAAGGCTAGGGATCCCCTAGCCTAAGGATAGGGCACTCCTAGGCTTAGGCTAGGGTACCCGTAGGCTTAGGCTAAGGCTAGGGATCCCCTAGCCTAAGTCTAGAGCACCCCTAGACTTAGGCTAGGGCACCCCTAGGCTAAGGGTAGGCCATCCCTAGGCTTAGGCTAGGGCACCCCTAAGCTTAGGCTTAGGCTAGGACTAACCTAGGCTTAGGCTAGGGCACCCCTAGGCTTAGGCTAGGGACCCCCTACACTAAGGCTAGGGCACCCCTAGGCTTAGGCTAGGGCACCCCTAGGCTTAGGCTTAGGGCACCCCTACACTTAGGCTAAGGCAACGGCTCCCCTAGCCTCAGGCAAGGGCACCCTTAGACTCAGGCTAGGGCACCCCTAAGCTTAGGCTTAGGCTAGGGCTCCCCTAGGCTTAGGCTAAGGCTGCGGCTCCCCTTGCCTCAGGCTAGTGCACCCCTAGACTCAGGCTTGGGCACCCCTAAGCTTAGGCTAGGGCAATCCTAGGCTTGGGTAAGGCTAGGGCTCCCCAAGGCTCAGGCTAGGGCACCCCTAGGTTTAGACTAGGGCACCTCTAGGCTTAGGCTAAGGCTTGGGCTCCCCTAGCCTAAGGCTACGGCACCCCTAGGCTCAGGCTAGGGCACCCCGAGGCTTAGGCTAGGGCACACTTAGGCTTAGGAAAAGGCTAGGGCTCCCCTAGCCTAAGGCTAGGGCACCTCTAGGCTTAGGCTAGGGCACCCCTAGGCTTAGGCTAGGGCACCCCTAGGCTTAGGCTAAGTCCAGGGCTCCCCTATCCTCAGGCTAGTGCACCCCAAGGCTCAGACTAGGGCTCCCCTAGCCTAAGGCTAGGGCACCCCAAGGCTTAGGCTAGGGCACCCCTAGTCTTAGGCTAGGGCTCCCCTAGGCTTAGGCTAAGGCTGCGGCTCCCCTTGCCTCAGGCTAGTGCACCCCTAGACTCATGCTATGGCACCCCTAGGCTTAGGCTAGGGCAATCCTAGGCTAGACTAACGTTTGGGCTCCCCTAGCTTCAGGCTAGGGCACCCGTAGGCTGAGGCTAGGGCACCCTTAGACTCAGGCTAGGGCATCCCTAGACTTAGGCTAGGGCACCCCTTTGATTAGGCTAGGGCACCCTTAGGCTTAGGCTAGGGAACGCCTAGGCTTAGGCTAAGGCTAGGTCACCCCTAGGCTTAGGCTAAGGCACCACTAGGCTTAGGCTAGGGCACGCCAATGCTTAGGCTAAGGCACCCCTAGGCTTACGCTAAGGTTAGGGCTCTCCTAGCCTAAGACTAGGGCACCTCTAGGCTTATGCTAGGGCACCCCTAGGCTTTGGCTAGGGCACCCCTAGGCTTAGGCTAAGGCTGGGCTCTCCTAGCCTAAGGCTAGGGCACCCCTAGGCTTAGGCTAGGGCACCCTTGGCTTAGGCTAGGGCACCCCTAGGCTTAGGCTAAGGCTAGGTCACCCCAAGGCATAGGCTAAGGCACCACTAGGCTTAGGCTAGGGCACCCCAAGACTTAGGCTAGCGCACCCCTAGGCTGAGGCTAATGCACCCCTAAGCTGTGGCTAGGGCACCCCTAGGCTTAGGCTAAGGCTAGGGCTCCCCTAGCCTAGGGCTAGGGAACCCCTAGGCTTAACTAGGGCTCCTGCAGGCTTAGGCTAAGGCTAGGGCACCCCTAGCCTAAACCTAGGGCACCCCTAGGCTTTGGCTAGGGCAGCCGTAGGCTTAGGATAGGGAACTTCTAAGTTTAGTCTAGGGCACCCCTAGGCTTAGGCTAAAGCTAGGGCTCCCCTAGCCTAAGGCTAGGGCACCCCTGGGCTTAATTTAGGGCATCCCTAGGCTTAGGTTAGGGCACCCCTAGGCTTCAGCTAGGGCACCCCTAGGCTTAGGCTAAGGCTAGGGATCCCCTAGCCTAAGGCTAGGGCACTCCTAGGCTTAGGATAGGGCACCCGTAGGCTTAGGCTAGGGCACCTTTAGACTTAGGCTAGGGCACCCCTAGGCTTAGGTTTAGGCTAGGGCACCCCTAGGCTTAGGCTAGGGCACCCCTAGTCTTAGGCTAGGGAAACCCAAGGCTTAGGCTAATGCACCCCTAGGCTTACGCTAAGGTTAGGGCTCCCCTAGCCTAAGGCTAGGGCACCACTACGCTTAGGCTAGGGCACCCTAGGCTTTGGTTAGGGCACCCCTAGGCTTAGGCTAGGGCACTTCTAGGCTTAGGCTAGGACAGCCCTAGGCTTAGGCTAGGGCACCCCTAGGCTTAGGCTAGGGCACCCCTAGGCTTAGGCTAAGGCTAGGGCTCCCCTAGCCTAAAGCTAGGGCAACCCTAGGCTTAGGCTTGGGCACCCCTAGGCTTAGGCTAGGGCACCCCTAGGATTAGGCTAGGGCAGCCTTGGGCTTAGGCTAAGTCTAGGGTTCCCCTAGCCTACGGCTAGGGCACCCATAGGCTTGGGCTAGGGCACCCCAAGGCTTAGGCTAGTGCACCCCTACGATTAGGCTAAGGCTAGGGCTCCCCGAGCCTAAGGCTAGGGCACCCCTAGGTTTAGGCTAGGACCCTCCTTGGCTTAGGCTAGGGCACCCGTAAGCTTAGGCTAGAGCACCCCTAGGCTTAAGCTTGGGTACCCCTAGGCTTAGGCTAAGGCTTGGGCTCCCCTAGTCTAAGGCTAGGGCACCCTTAGGCTTAGATTAGGGCACCCCAAGACTTAGGCTTGGGCACGCCTAGGCTTAAGCTAGAGCACCCCTAGGCTTACGCTAGGACACCACTAGGCTTAGGCTAGGGCACCGCTAGGCTTAGGTTAAGGCTAGGGCTTCCCTAGCCAAAGGCTGGGGCACCCCTAGGCTTAGGCTAGGGCACCCCTAGGCTTAGGTATGGAACCCCTAAGCTTAGGTAATGGCACCCCTATGCTTAGGCTAGGGCACCCCTAGATGTAGGCTAGGGCACCCCTAGGCTTAGGCTGGGGCACACCTAGGCTTAGGCTAAGTCTAGGGCTCCCCTAGCCTAAGGCTAGGGCACCCCTAGGCTTAGGCTAGGCACCCCTAGACTTAGGCTAGGGCAACCCTAGGCTTAGGCTAGGGCACCCCTAGGCTTAGGCTGCGGCACACCTAGGCTTAGGCTAAGTCTAGGGCTCCCCTAGCCTAAGGCTAGGGCACCCATAGGCTTAGGCTAGGCACCCCTAGACTTAGGCTAAGGCAACCCTAGGCTTAGGCTAGGGCACTTCTAGGCTTAGGCTAGGGCATCCCTAGGCTTGGCTAGGGAACCCCTAGGCTTAGGCTAGGGCACCCCAAGGATTAGGCTAGGGCAGCCCTAGGCTTAGGCTAAGTCTAGGGTTCCCCTAGCCTATGGCTAGGGCACCCATAGGCTTGGGCTAGGGCACCCCTAGGCTTAGGCTAGGGCAGCCCTAGGATTAGGCTAGGGCACCCCTAGGCTTAGGCTAGGGCACCCCTAGGCTTAGGCTAAGGCTAGGGCTCCCCTAGCCTAAAGCTAGGGCACCCCTAGGCTTGGGCTTGGGCACACCTAGGCTTAGGCTAGGGCACCCCTAGGATTAGGCTAGGGCAGCCCTAGGCTTAGGCTAAGTCTAGGGTTCCCCTAGCCTACGGCTAGGGCACCCATAGGCTTGGGCTAGGGCACCCCTAGGCTTAGGCTAGGGCACCCCTACGATTAGGCTAAGGCTAGGGCTCCCCGAGCCTAAGGCTAGGGCACCCCTAGGTTTAGGCTAGGACCCTCCTAGGCTTAGGCTAGGGCACCCGTAGGCTTAGGCTAGAGCACCCCAAGGCTTATGATTGGGTACCCCTAGGCTTAGAGTAAGGCTTGGGCTCCCCTAGTCTAAGGCTAGGGCACCCTTAGGCTTAGACTAGGGCACCCCTATGCTTAGGCTATGGCACGCCTAGGCTTAAGCTAGGGCACCCCTAGGCTTAGGCTAGGACACCACTAGGCTTAGGCTAGGGCACTGCTAGGCTTAGGCTAAGGCTAGGGCTTCCCTAGCCTAAGGCTAGGGCACCCCTAGGCTTAGGCTAGGGCACCCCTAGGCTTAGGTATGGAACTCCTAGGCTTAGGTTATGACACCCCTATGCTTAGGCTAGGGCACCCCTTGATGTAGGCTAGGGCACCCCTAGGCTTAGGCTGGGGCACACCTAGGCTTAGGCTAAGTCTAGGGCTCCCCTTGCCTAAGGCTGGGTCACCCCTAGGCTTAGGCTAGGCACCCCTAGACTTAGGCTAGGGCATCCCTAGGCTTGGCTAGGGCACCCCTAGGCTTAGGCTAGGGCACCCCTAGGTTTAGGCTAGGGCACCCCCAAGCTTCGGCTAAGGCGAGGACTCCCCTAGCCTAAGGATAGGGCACCCCTAGGCTTAGGCTAGGGCACCCCTAGGCTTAGGTTAGAGCACCCCTAGGCTTAGGCTAGGGCTCCCCTAACCTAAGGCTGTGGCACCCCTAGACGCAGGCTATGGCACCGTAGGCTTAGGCTAGGGCAATCCTATGCTAGACAAAGGCTAGGGCTCCCCTAGCCTCAGGCTAGGGCACCCGTAGGCTCAGGCTAGGGCACCCCTAGGCTCAGGATAGGGCACGTCTAGGCTTACGCTAAGGTTAGGGCTCCCCTAGACTAAGGCTAGGGCACCCCTAGGTTTAGGCTAGGGCACCCCTAGGCTTAGGCTAGAGCAACCGTAGGTTTAGTCTAGGGAAATCCTAGGCTTAGGCTAAGTCTAGGGCTCCGATAGGATCAGTCTAGGGCACCTCTAGGCTTAAACTAGGGCACCCCTAGGCTTAGGCTAAGGCTAGGGCTCCCCTAGCCTAAGGCTACAGCACCCCTATGCTCAGGCTAGGGTACCCCGAGGCTTAGGCTAGGGCACCCCTAGGCTTAGGAAAAGGCTATGGCTCCTCTACCCTACGACTAGGGCACCTCTAGCCTTAGGCTAAGGCACCCCTAGGCATAGGCTATGGCACCCCTAGGCTTAAGATAGGGCTCCCCTAGGCTTAGGCTAAGGCTACGGCTTCCCTAGCCTCAGGCTAGTGCACCCCTAGACTCAGGCTATGGCGCCCCTAAGCTTAGGCTAGGGCACCCCTAGGCTTAGGCTAGGGCACCCCTGGGCTTAGGCTAGGCCACCCCTAGGCTTAGGCTAGGGCACCCCTAGGCTTAGGCTAAGGCTAGGGCTAACCTAGGCTTAGGCTAGGGCACCCCTAGGCTTAGGCTAGGGAACCCCTATACTAAGACTAGGGCACCCCTAGGCTTAGGCTTGGGCACCCCTAGGCTTAGGCTAGGACACCCCTACACTTAGGCTAAGGCATCGGCTCCCCTAGCCTCAGGCAAGGGCACCCCTAGACTCAGGCTAGGGCACCCGTTAGCTTAGGCTAGGGAAATCCTAGGCTTAGGCTAAGTCTAGGGCTCCCCTATCCTCAGGCTAGGGCACCCCTAGGCTCAGGCTATGGCACCCCTAGGCTTAGGCTAGGGCAATCCTAGGCTAGACTAACGTGAGGGCTTCCCTAGCCTCAGGCTAGGGCACACCTAGGCTTAGGCTAGGGCACCCCTAGGCTTAGGCTAAGGCTAGGGCTCCCCTAGCCTAAGGCTTGGGCACCCCTAGGCTTAGGCTAGGGCACCCCTAGGCTTAGGCGAGGGCACCACTAGTCTTAGTCTAGTGCACCCCTAGGCTTAGGCTAAGGCAAGGGCTCCCCTAGCCTATGGCTAGGGCACCCCTAGGCTTAGGCTAGGGCACCCCTAGGCTTAGGCAAAGGCACCCCTAGGATTAGGCTAGGGCACCCCTATGCTTAGGTTAGGGCACCCCTAGGCTTAAGCTAGGGCACCCGTAGGCTTAGGCTAAGGCTAGGGCTCCACTAGCCTAAGGCTAGGGCACCCCTAGGCTTAGGCTAGGGTACCCCTAGGCTTTGGCTAGGGCACCACTAGGCTTAGGATAGGGAACTTCTAAGCTTAGGCTAGGGCACCCCTAGGCTTATGCTAGGGCACCCCTAGGCTTAGGCTAAGGCTAGGCCTCCCCTAGGCTCAGCCTAGGGCACCCCTAGGCTTAGACTAGGGCACCCCTAGGCTTAGGCTAAGGCTTGGGCTCCCCTAGCCTAAGGCTACGGCACCCCTAGGCGCAGGCTATGGCACCCCGAGGCTTAGGCTAGGACACACCTAGGCTTAGGAAAAGGCTTGGGCTCCCCTAGCCTAAGGCTAGGGCACCTCTAGGCTTAGGCTAGGGCACCCCTAGGCTTAAGCTAGGGCTCCGCTAGGGTTAGGCTAGGGCACCCCTAGGCTTAGGCTAAGGCTAGGGCTCCCCTAGCCTAAGGCTAGAGCACCCCTAGGCTTAGGATAGGGCACCCCTAGGCTTAGGGTAGGCCATCCCTAGGCTTAGGCTAGGGCACCCCTAGGCTTAGGCTAAGGCTATGGATATCCTAGGCTTAGGCTAGGGCACCCCGAGGCTAAGGCTAGGGAACCCCTAGACTAAGGCTATGGCACCCCTAGGCTTAGGCTACGGCACCCCTATTCTTAGGCTAGGGCACCCCTACACTTAAGCTAAGGCAACGGCTCCCCTAGCCTCAGGCAAGGGCACCCCTAGACTCAGGCTAGGGCACCCGTTAGCTTAGGGTAGGACAATCCTAGGCTTCGGCTAAGTCTAGGGCTCCCCTAACCTCAGGCTAGGGCACCCCTAGGCTCAGGCTAGGGCTCCCCTAGCCTAAGGCTAGGGCACCCCAAGGCTTAGGCTAAGGCACCCCTAGTCTTAGGCTAGGGCTCCCCTAGGCTTAGGCTAAGGCTAGGCTTCCCTAGCCTAAGGCTAGAGCACCCCTAGGCGTAAGCTAGGGCACCTGTAGGCTTAGGCTAAGGCTAGGGCTACCCTAGCCTAAGGCTAGGGCAACTCTAGGCTTAGGCTAGGGCACCCCTAGGCTTAGGCTAAGGCTAGGGCACCCCTAGGCTTTGGCTAGGGCACCCGTAGTCTTAGGATAGGGAACTTCTAAGTTTAGTCTAGGGAACACCTAGGCTTAGGCTAAGGCTAGGGCTCCACTAGCCTAAGGCTAGGGCACCCCTAGGCTTAATTTAGGGCATCCCTAGGCTTAGGTTAGGGCACCCCTAGGCCTAAGCTAGGGCACCCCTAGGCTTAGGCTAAGGCTAGGGATCCCGTAGCCTAAGGCTAGGGCACTCCTAGGCTTAGGCTAGGGGACCAGTAGGCTTAGGCTAGGGCACCTCTAGACTTAGGCTAGGGCAACCCAAGGCTTAGGCAAAGGCACCCCCAGGCTTACGCTAAGGTTAGGGCTCCCCTAGCCTAAGGCCAGGGCACCTCTACGCTTAGGCTAGGGCACCCTAGACTTTGGTTAGGGCACCCCTAGGCTTCGGCTATGGCACTCCTAGGCTTAGGCTAGGTCAGCCCTAGGCTTAGGCTAGGGCAGCCCTAGGCTTAGGCTAGGGCACCCCGAGGCTTAGGCTAAGGCTAGGGCTCCCCTAGCCTAAGGCTAGGGCACCCCTAGGCTTAGGCTTGGGCACCCCTAGGCTTAGGCTAGGGCACCCCTAGGATTAGGCTAGGGCAGCCTTAGGCTTAGGCTAAGTCTAGGGCTACCCTAGCCTAAGGCTAGGGCACCCATAGGCTTGGGCTAGTGCACCCCTAGGCTTAGGCTAGGGCACCCCTAGGATTAGGATAAGGCTAGAGCTCCCCGAGCCTAAGGCTAGGGCACCCCTAGGTTTAGGCTAGGACCCTCCTAGGCTTAGGCTAGGGCACCCCTAGGCTTAGGCTAGGGCACCCCTAGGCTTAGGCTAAGGCTTGGGCTCCCCTAGTCTAAGGCTAGGGCACCCTTAGGCTTAGAATTAGAGCACCCCTAGTCTTAGGCTAGGGCACCCCTAGGCTTAAGCTAGGGCACCCCTAGGCTTAGGCTATGACACTATTAGGCTTAGGCTAGGGCACCGCTAGGCTTAGACTAAGGCTAGGGCTTCCCTAGCCTAAGGCTAGGGCACCCCTAAGCTTAGGCTAGGGCACCCCTAGGTTTAGGCTAGGGCACCCCTAGGCTTAGGCTATGGCTAGGGCTCCCCTAGGCTTAGGCTAGGGAACCCCTACACTAAGGCTAGGGCATCCCTAGGCTTAGGCTAGGGCACCCCTAAGCTTAGGTATGGAACCCCTAGGCCTAGGTTATGGCACCCCTATTCTTAGGCTAGGGCACCCCTAGATGTAAGCTAGGGCACCCCTAGGCTTAGGCTGGGGCACACCTAAGCTTAGGCTAAGTCTAGGGCTCCCCTAGCCTAAGGCGAGGGCACCCCTAGGCTTAGGCTAGGCACCCCTAGACTTAGGCTAGGGCAACCCAAGGCTTAGGCTAGGGCACCCCTAGGCTTAGTCTAGGGCACCCCTAGGCTTAGGCTAAGGCTAGGGCTCCTCTAGCCTAACACTAGGGCATCCCTCGGCTTGGCTAGGGCACCCCTAGGCTTAGGCTAGGGCACCCCTAAGTTTAGGCTAGGGCACCCCCAAGCTTCGGCTAAGGCGAGGACTCCCCTAGCCTAAGGATAGGGCACCCCTAGGCTTAGACTAAGGCTAGGGCTCCTCTAGCCTAAGACTAGGGCACCCCTAAGCTTAGGCTAGGGCACCCCTAGGTTTAGGCTAGGGAACCCCTAGGCTTAGGCTATGGCTAGGGCTCCCCTGGCCTACAGCTAGGGCACCCCTAGGCTTAGGCTAAGGCACCCCTAGGCTTAGGCTAGGGCACCCCTAGGCTTAGGCTAGGGCACCCCTAGGCTTAGGCTAGGGCTCCCCCAAGCTTCGGCTAAGGCGAGGACTCCCCTAGCCTAAGGATAGGGCACCCCTAGGCTTAGACTAAGGCTACGGCTCCCCTAGCCTAAGGCTAGGGCACCCCTAAGCTTAGGCTAGGGCACCCCTAGGTTTAGGATAGGGAACCCCTAGGCTTAGGCTATGGCTAGGGCTCCCCCGGCCTACAGCTAGGGCACCCCTAGGCTTAGGCTAAGGCACCCCTAGGCTTAGGCTAGGGCACCCCTAGGCTTAGGGTAGGGCACCCCTAGGCTTAGGCTAGGGCTCCCCTAGCCTAAGGCTGGGGTACCCCTAGACTCAGGCTATGGCACCGTAGGCTTAGGCTAGAGCAATCCTATGCTAGACAAAGGCTAGGGCTCCCCTAGCCTCAGGCGAGGGCACCCGTACGCTCAGGCTAGGGCACCCCTAGGCTCAGGATAGGGCACGACTAGGCTTACGCTAAGGCTAAGGCTCCCCTAGACTAAGGTTAGGGCACCCGTAGGTTTAGGCTAGGGCACCCCTAGGCTTAGGCTAGGGCAACCGTAGGTTTATGCTAGGGCACCCCTAGACTTAGGCTAAGGCAACGGCTCCCCTAGCCTCAGGTTAGGGCACCACTAGACTCAGGCTAGGGCACCCCTAAGCTTAGGCTAGGGCAATCCTAGGCTTAGGCTAAGGCTAGGGCTCCCATAGGATCAGTCTAGGGCACCCCTAGGCTTAAACTAGGGCACCCCTAGGCTTAGGCTAAGGCTAGGGCTCCCCTAGCCTAAGGCTACGGCACCCCTAAGCTCAGGCTAGGGCACCCCGAGGCTTAGGCAAGGGCACGCCTAGGCTTAGGAAAAGACTAGGGCTCCCCTACCCTATGGCTAGGGCACCTCTAGGCTTAGGCTAGGGCACCCCTAGGCTAAGGCTAGGGCACCCCTAGGCTTAAGATAGGGCTCCCCTAGGCTTAGGCTAAGGCTACGGCTTCCCTAGCCTCAGGCTAGTGCACCCCTAGACTCAGGCTATGGCATCCCTAAGCTTAGGCTAGGGCACCCCTAGGCTTAGGCTAGGGCACCCCTAGGCTTAGGCTAGGCCACCCCTAGGCTTAGGCTAGGGCACCCCTAGGCTGAGGCAAAGGCTAGGGATAACCTAGGCTTAGGCTAGGGCACCCCTAAGCTTAGGCTAGGGAACCCCTATACTAAGGCTAGGGCACCCCTAGGCTTAGGCTAGGGCACCCCTAGGCTTAGGCTAGGGCACCCCTACACTTAGGCGAAGGCAACGGCTCCCCTACACTCAGGCAAGGGCACCCCTAAACTCAGGCTAAGGCACCCATTAGCTTAGGCTAGGGCAATCCTAGCCTTAGGCTAAGTCTAGGGCTCCCTATCTTCAGGCTAGGGCACCCCTAGGCTCAGGCTATGGCACCCCTAGGCTTAGGCTACCGCACCCCTAGGCTTAGGCTAAGGCTAGGGCTCCCCTAGCCTAAGGCTAGGGCACCCCTATGCTTAGGCTAGGGCACCCCTAGGCTTAGTATAGGGCACCCCTAGTCTTAGGCTAGGGCACCCCTTGGCTTAGGCTAAGGCAAGGGCTCCCCTAGCCTATGGCTAAGGCACCCCTAGGCTTAGGCTAGGGCACCCATAGGCTTAGGCAAAGGCACCCCTAGGCTCAGGCTAGGGCTCCCCTAGCCTAAGGCTAGGGCACCCCAAGTCTTAGGCTAGGGCACCCCTAGTCTTAGGCTAGGGCACCACAAGGCTTAGGCTAAGGCACCCCTAGTCTTAGGCTAGGGCTCCCCTAGGCTTAGGCTAAGGCTAGGCTTCCCTAGCCTAAGGCTAGAGCACCCCTAGGCGTAAGCTAGGGCAACTGTAGGCTTAGGCTAAGGCTAGGGCTCCCCTAGCCTAAGGCTAGGGAACCCCTAGGCTTAATTTAGGGCATCCCTAGGCTTAGGTTAGGGCACCCCTAGGCTTAAGCTAGGGCACCCCTAGGCTTAGGCTAAGGCTAGGGATCCCGTAGCCTAAGGCTAGGGCACTCCTTGCCTTAGGCTAGGGCACCAGTAGGCTTAGGCTAGGGCACCTCTAGACTTAGGCTAGGGCAACCCAAGGCTTAGGCAAAGGCACCCCTAGGCTTACGCTAAGGTTAGGGCTCCCCTAGCCTAAGGCCAGGGCACCTCTACGCTTAGGCTAGGGCACCCTAGACTTTGGTTACGGCACCCCTAGGCTTAGGCTAGGGCACTCCTAGGCTTAGGCTAGGGCAGCCCTAGGCTTAGGCTAGGGCAGCCCTAGGCTTAGGCTAGGGCACCCCTAGGCTTAGGCTAAGGCTAGGGCTCCCCTAGCCTATGGCTAGGGCACCCCTAGGCTTAGGCTTGGGCACCCCTAGGCTTAGGCTAGGGCACCCCTAGGATTAGGCTAGGGCAGCCTTAGGCTTAGGCTAAGTCTAGGGCTCCCCTAGCCTAAGGCTAGGGCACCCATAGGCTTGGGCTAGTGCACCCCTAGGCTTAGGCTAGGGCACCCCTAGGATTAGGATAAGGCTAGGGCTCCCCGAGCCTAAGGCTAGGGCACGCCTAGGTTTAGGCTAGGACCCTCCTAGGCTTAGGCTAGGGCACCCCTAGGCTTAGGCTAGGGCACCCCTAGGCTTAGGCTAAGGCTTGGGCTCCCCTAGTCTAAGGCTAGGGCACCCTTAGGCTTAGAATTAGGGCACCCCTAGGCTTAGGCTAGGGCACCCCTAGGCTTAAGCTAGGGCACCCCTAGGCTTAGGCTAGGACACCATTAGGCTTAGGCTAGGGCACCGCTAGGCTTAGGCTAAGGCTAGGGCTTCCCTAGCCTAAGGCTAGGGCACCCCTAAGCTTAGGCTAGGGCACCCCTAGGTTTAGGCTAGGGCACCCCTAGGCTTAGGCTATGGCTAGGGCTCCCCTAGGCTTAGGCTAGGGAACCCCTACACTAAGGCTAGGGCACCCCTAGGCTTAGGCTAGGGCACCCCTAAGCTTAGGTATGGAACCCCTAGGCCTAGGTTATGGCACCCCTATTCTTAGGCTAGGGCACCCGTAGATGTAAGCTAGGGCACCCCTAGGCTTAGGCTAGGCACCCCTAGACTTAGGCTAGGGCAACCCAAGGCTTAGGCTAGGGCACCCCTAGGCTTAGTCTAGGGCACCCCTAGGCTTAGGCTAAGGCTAGGGCTCCTCTAGCCTAACACTAGGGCATCCCTCGGCTTGGCTAGGGCACCCCTAGGCTTAGGCTAGGGCACCCCTAAGTTTAGGCTAGGGCACCCCCAAGCTTCGGCTAAGGCGAGGACTCCCCTAGCCTAAGGATAGGGCACCCCTAGGCTTAGACTAAGGCTAGGGCTCCCCTAGCCTAAGGCTAGGGCACCCCTAAGCTTAGGCTAGGGCACCCCTAGGTTTAGGCTAGGGAACCCCTAGGCTTAGGCTATGGCTAGGGCTCCCCTGGCCTACAGCTAGGGCACCCCTAGGCTTAGGCTAAGGCACCCCTAGGCTTAGGCTAGGGCACCCCTAGGCTTAGGCTAGGGCACCCCTAGGCTTAGGCTAGGGCTCCCCCAAGCTTCGGCTAAGGCGAGGACTCCCCTAGCCTAAGGATAGGGCACCCCTAGGCTTAGACTAAGGCTACGGCTCCCCTAGCCTAAGGCTAGGGCACCCCTAAGCTTAGGCTAGGGCACCCCTAGGTTTAGGATAGGGAACCCTTAGGCTTAGGCTATGGCTAGGGCTCCCCCGGCCTACAGCTAAGGCACCCCTAGGCTTAGGCTAAGGCACCCCTAGGCTTAGGCTAGGGCACCCCTAGGCTTAGGGTAGGGCACCCCTAGGCTTAGGTTAGGGCTCCCCTTGCCTAAGGCTGGGGTACACCTAGACTCTGACTATGGCACCGTAGGCTTAGGCTAGAGCAATCCTATGCTAGACAAAGGCTAGGGCTCCCCTAGCCTCAGGCGAGGGCACCCGTACGCTCAGGCTAGGGCACCCCTAGGCTCAGGATAGGGCACGACTAGGCTTACGCTAAGGCTAAGGCTCCCCTAGACTAAGGTTAGGGCACCAGTAGGTTTAGGCTAGGGCACCCCTAGGCTTAGGCTAGGGCAACCGTAGGTTTATGCTAGGGCACCCCTAGACTTAGGCTAAGGCAACGGCTCCCCTAGCCTCAGGTTAGGGCACCACTAGACTCAGGCTAGGGCACCCCTAAGCTTAGGCTAGGGCAATCCTAGGCTTAGGCTAAGGCTAGGGCTCCCATAGGATCAGTCTAGGGCACCCCTAGGCTTAAACTAGGGCACCCCTAGGCTTAGGCTAAGGCTAGGGCTCCCCTAGCCTAAGGCTACGGCACCCCTAAGCTCAGGCTAGGGCACCCCGAGGCTTAGGCAAGGGCACGCCTAGGCTTAGGAAAAGACTAGGGCTCCCCTACCCTATGGCTAGGGCACCTCTAGGCTTAGGCTAGGGCACCCCTAGGCTAAGGCTAGGGCACCCCTAGGCTTAAGATAGGGCTCCCCTAGGCTTAGGCTAAGGCTACGGCTTCCCTAGCCTCAGGCTAGTGCACCCCTAGACTCAGGCTATGGCATCCCTAAGCTTAGGCTAGGGCACCCCTAGGCTTAGGCTAGGGCACCCCTAGGCTTAGGCTAGGCCACCCCTAGGCTTAGGCTAGGGCACCCCTAGGCTGAGGCAAAGGCTAGGGATAACCTAGGCTTAGGCTAGGGCACCCCTAAGCTTAGGCTAGGGAACCCCTATACTAAGGCTAGGGCACCCCTAGGCTTAGGCTAGGGCACCCCTAGGCTTAGGCTAGGGCACCCCTACACTTAGGCGAAGGCAACGGCTCCCCTACACTCAGGCAAGGGCACCCCTAAACTCAGGCTAAGGCACCCATTAGCTTAGGCTAGGGCAATCCTAGCCTTAGGCTAAGTCTAGGGCTCCCTATCTTCAGGCTAGGGCACCCCTAGGCTCAGGCTATGGCACCCCTAGGCTTAGGCTACCGCACCCCTAGGCTTAGGCTAAGGCTAGGGCTCCCCTAGCCTAAGGCTAGGGCACCCCTATGCTTAGGCTAGGGCACCCCTAGGCTTAGTATAGGGCACCCCTAGTCTTAGGCTAGGGCACCCCTTGGCTTAGGCTAAGGCAAGGGCTCCCCTAGCCTATGGCTAAGGCACCCCTAGGCTTAGGCTAGGGCACCCATAGGCTTAGGCAAAGGCACCCCTAGGCTCAGGCTAGGGCTCCCCTAGCCTAAGGCTAGGGCACCCCAAGTCTTAGGCTAGGGCACCCCTAGTCTTAGGCTAGGGCACCACAAGGCTTAGGCTAAGGCACCCCTAGTCTTAGGCTAGGGCTCCCCTAGGCTTAGGCTAAGGCTAGGCTTCCCTAGCCTAAGGCTAGAGCACCCCTAGGCGTAAGCTAGGGCAACTGTAGGCTTAGGCTAAGGCTAGGGCTCCCCTAGCCTAAGGCTAGGGAACCCCTAGGCTTAATTTAGGGCATCCCTAGGCTTAGGTTAGGGCACCCCTAGGCTTAAGCTAGGGCACCCCTAGGCTTAGGCTAAGGCTAGGGATCCCGTAGCCTAAGGCTAGGGCACTCCTTGCCTTAGGCTAGGGCACCAGTAGGCTTAGGCTAGGGCACCTCTAGACTTAGGCTAGGGCAACCCAAGGCTTAGGCAAAGGCACCCCTAGGCTTACGCTAAGGTTAGGGCTCCCCTAGCCTAAGGCCAGGGCACCTCTACGCTTAGGCTAGGGCACCCTAGACTTTGGTTACGGCACCCCTAGGCTTAGGCTAGGGCACTCCTAGGCTTAGGCTAGGGCAGCCCTAGGCTTAGGCTAGGGCAGCCCTAGGCTTAGGCTAGGGCACCCCTAGGCTTAGGCTAAGGCTAGGGCTCCCCTAGCCTATGGCTAGGGCACCCCTAGGTTTAGGCTTGGGCACCCCTAGGCTTAGGCTAGGGCACCCCTAGGATTAGGCTAGGGCAGCCTTAGGCTTAGGCTAAGTCTAGGGCTCCCCTAGCCTAAGGCTAGGGCACCCATAGGCTTGGGCTAGTGCACCCCTAGGCTTAGGCTAGGGCACCCCTAGGATTAGGATAAGGCTAGGGCTCCCCGAGCCTAAGGCTAGGGCACGCCTAGGTTTAGGCTAGGACCCTCCTAGGCTTAGGCTAGGGCACCCCTAGGCTTAGGCTAGGGCACCCCTAGGCTTAGGCTAAGGCTTGGGCTCCCCTAGTCTAAGGCTAGGGCACCCTTAGGCTTAGAATTAGGGCACCCCTAGGCTTAGGCTAGGGCACCCCTAGGCTTAAGCTAGGGCACCCCTAGGCTTAGGCTAGGACACCATTAGGCTTAGGCTAGGGCACCGCTAGGCTTAGGCTAAGGCTAGGGCTTCCCTAGCCTAAGGCTAGGGCACCCCTAAGCTTAGGCTAGGGCACCCCTAGGTTTAGGCTAGGGCACCCCTAGGCTTAGGCTATGGCTAGGGCTCCCCTAGGCTTAGGCTAGGGAACCCCTACACTAAGGCTAGGGCACCCCTAGGCTTAGGCTAGGGCACCCCTAAGCTTAGGTATGGAACCCCTAGGCCTAGGTTATGGCACCCCTATTCTTAGGCTAGGGCACCCGTAGATGTAAGCTAGGGCACCCCTAGGCTTAGGCTAGGCACCCCTAGACTTAGGCTAGGGCAACCCAAGGCTTAGGCTAGGGCACCCCTAGGCTTAGTCTAGGGCACCCCTAGGCTTAGGCTAAGGCTAGGGCTCCTCTAGCCTAACACTAGGGCATCCCTCGGCTTGGCTAGGGCACCCCTAGGCTTAGGCTAGGGCACCCCTAAGTTTAGGCTAGGGCACCCCCAAGCTTCGGCTAAGGCGAGGACTCCCCTAGCCTAAGGATAGGGCACCCCTAGGCTTAGACTAAGGCTAGGGCTCCCCTAGCCTAAGGCTAGGGCACCCCTAAGCTTAGGCTAGGGCACCCCTAGGTTTAGGCTAGGGAACCCCTAGGCTTAGGCTATGGCTAGGGCTCCCCTGGCCTACAGCTAGGGCACCCCTAGGCTTAGGCTAAGGCACCCCTAGGCTTAGGCTAGGGCAACCCTAGGCTTAGGCTAGGGCACCCCTAGGCTTAGGCTAGGGCTCCCCCAAGCTTCGGCTAAGGCGAGGACTCCCCTAGCCTAAGGATAGGGCACCCCTAGGCTTAGACTAAGGCTACGGCTCCCCTAGCCTAAGGCTAGGGCACCCCTAAGCTTAGGCTAGGGCACCCCTAGGTTTAGGATAGGGAACCCTTAGGCTTAGGCTATGGCTAGGGCTCCCCCGGCCTACAGCTAAGGCACCCCTAGGCTTAGGCTAAGGCACCCCTAGGCTTAGGCTAGGGCACCCCTAGGCTTAGGGTAGGGCACCCCTAGGCTTAGGTTAGGGCTCCCCTTGCCTAAGGCTGGGGTACACCTAGACTCTGACTATGGCACCGTAGGCTTAGGCTAGAGCAATCCTATGCTAGACAAAGGCTAGGGCTCCCCTAGCCTCAGGCGAGGGCACCCGTACGCTCAGGCTAGGGCACCCCTAGGCTCAGGATAGGGCACGACTAGGCTTACGCTAAGGCTAAGGCTCCCCTAGACTAAGGTTAGGGCACCAGTAGGTTTAGGCTAGGGCACCCCTAGGCTTAGGCTAGGGCAACCGTAGGTTTATGCTAGGGCACCCCTAGACTTAGGCTAAGGCAACGGCTCCCCTAGCCTCAGGCTAGGGCACCCCTAGACTCAGGCTAGGGCACCCCTAAGCTTAGGCTAGGGCAATCCTAGGCTTAGGCTAAGGCTAGGGCTCCCATAGGATCAGTCTAGGGCACCCCTAGGCTTAAACTAGGGCACCCCTAGGCTTAGGCTAAGGCTAGGGCTCCCCTAGCCTAAGGCTACGGCACCCCTAAGCTCAGGCTAGGGCACCCCGAGGCTTAGGCAAGGGCACACCAAGGATTAGGAAAAGGCTAGTGCTCCCCTACCCTATGGCTAGGGCACCTCTAGGCTTAGGCTAGGGCACCCCTAGGCTAAGGCTAGGGCACCCCTAGGCTTAAGATAGGGCTCCCCTAGGCTTAGGCTAAGGCTACGGCTTCCCTAGCCTCAGGCTAGTGCACCCCTAGACTCAGGCTATGGCACCCCTAAGCTTAGGCTAGGGCACCCCTAGGCTTAGGCTAGGGCACCCCTAGGCTTAGGCTAGGGCACCCCTAGGCTGAGGCTAAGGCTAGGGATAACCTAGGCTTAGGCTAGGGCACCCCTAAGCTTAGGCTAGGGAACCCCTATACTAAGGCTAGGGCACCCCTAGGCTTAGGCTAGGGCACCCCTAGGCTTAGGCTAGGGTACCCCTACACTTAGGCGAAGGCAACGGCTCCCCTAGCCTCAGGCAAGGGCACCCCTAAACTCAGGCTAAGGCACCCGTTAGCTTAGGCTAGGGCAATCCTAGCCTTAGGCTAAGTCTAGGGCTCCCTATCTTCAGGCTAGGGCACCCCTATGCTCAGGCTATGGCACCCCTAGGCTTAGGCTACCGCACCCCTAGGCTTAGGCTAAGGCTAGGGCTCCCCTAGCTTAAGGCTAGGGCACCCCTATGCTTAGGCTAGGGCACCCCTAGGCTTAGTATAGGGCACCCCTAGTCTTAGGCTAGGGCACCCCTTGGCTTAGGCTAAGGCAAGGGCTCCCCTAGCCTAAGGCTAGGGCACCCCTAGGCTTAGGCTAGGGCACCCATAGGCTTAGGCAAAGGCACCCCTAGGCTCAGGCTAGGGCTCCCCTAGCCTAAGGCTAGGGCACCCCAAGTCTTAGGCTAGGGCACCCCTAGTCTTACGCTAGGGCACCCCAAGGCTTAGGCTAAGGCACCCCTAGTCTTAGGCTAGGGCTCCCCTAGGCTTAGGCTAAGGCTAGGCTTCCCTAGCCTAAGGCTAGAACACCCCTAGGCGTAAGCTAGGGCAACTGTAGGCTTAGGCTAAGGCTAGGGCTACCCTAGCCTAAGGCTAGGGCAACTCTAGGCTTAGGCTAGGGCACCCCTAGGCTTAGGCTAAGGCTAGGGCTCCCCTAGCCTAAGGCTAGGGCACCCCTAGGCTTAATTTAGGGCATCCCTAGGCTTAGGTTAGGGCACCCCTAGGCTTAAGCTAGGGCACCCCTAGGCTTAGGCTAAGGCTAGGGATCCCGTAGCCTAAGGCTAGGGCACTCCTAGGCTTAGGCTAGGGGACCAGTAGGCTTAGGCTAGGGCACCTCTAGACTTAGGCTAGGGCAACCCAAGGCTTAGGCAAAGGCACCCCTAGGCTTACGCTAAGGTTAGGGCTCCCCTAGCCTAAGGCCAGGGCACCTCTACGCTTAGGCTAGGGCACCCTAGACTTTGGTTAGGGCACCCCTAGGCTTAGGCTAGGGCACTCCTAGGCTTAGGCTAGGGCACCCCTAGGCTTAGGCTAAGGCTAGGGCTCCCCTAGCCTAAGGCTAGGGCACCCCTAGGCTTAGGCTTGGGCACCCCTAGGCTTAGGCTAGGGCACCCCTAGGATTAGGCTAGGGCAGCCTTAGGCTTAGGCTAAGTCTAGGGCTCCCCTAGCCTAAGGCTAGGGCACCCATAGGCTTGGGCTAGTGCACCCCTAGGCTTAGGCTAGGGCACCCCAAGGATTAGGATAAGGCTAGGGCTCCCCGAGCCTAAGGCTAGGGCACCCCTAGGTTTAGGCTAGGACCCTCCTAGGCTTAGGCTAGGGCACCCCTAGGCTTAGGCTAGGGCACCCCTAGGCTTAGGCTAAGGCTTGGGCTCCCCTAGTCTAAGGCTAGGGCACCCTTAGGCTTAGAATTAGAGCACCCCTAGGCTTAGGCTAGGGCACCCCTAGGCTTAAGCTAGGGCACCCCTAGGCTTAGGCTAGGACACCATTAGGCTTAGGCTAGGGCACCGCTAGGCTTAGACTAAGGCTAGGGCTTCCCTAGCCTAAGGCTAGGGCACCCCTAAGCTTAGGCTAGGGCACCCCTAGGTTTAGGCTAGGGCACCCCTAGGCTTAGGCTATGGCTAGGGCTCCCCTAGGCTTAGGCTAGGGAACCCCTACACTAAGGCTAGGGCATCCCTAGGCTTAGGCTAGGGCACCCCTAAGCTTAGGTATGGAACCCCTAGGCCTAGGTTATGGCACCCCTATTCTTAGGCTAGGGCACCCCTAGATGTAAGCTAGGGCACCCCTAGGCTTAGGCTGGGGCACACCTAGGCTTAGGCTAAGTCTAGGGCTCCCCTAGCCTAAGGCGAGGGCACCCCTAGGCTTAGGCTAGGCACCCCTAGACTTAGGCTAGGGCAACCCAAGGCTTAGGCTAGGGCACCCCTAGGCTTAGTCTAGGGCACCCCTAGGCTTAAGCTAAGGCTAGGGCTCCTCTAGCCTAACACTAGGGCATCCCTCGGCTTGGCTAGGGCACCCCTAGGCTTAGGCTAGGGCACCCCTAAGTTTAGGCTAGGGCACCCCCAAGCTTCGGCTAAGGCGAGGACTCCCCTAGCCTAAGGATAGGGCACCCCTAGGCTTAGACTAAGGCTAGGGCTCCCCTAGCCTAAGACTAGGGCACCCCTAAGCTTAGGCTAGGGCACCCCTAGGTTTAGGCTAGGGAACCCCTAGGCTTAGGCTATGGCTAGGGCTCCCCTGGCCTACAGCTAGGGCACCCCTAGGCTTAGGCTAAGGCACCCCTAGGCTTAGGCTAGGGCACCCCTAGGCTTAGGCTAGGGCACCCCTAGGCTTAGGCTAGGGCTCCCCCAAGCTTCGGCTAAGGCGAGGACTCCCCTAGCCTAAGGACAGGGCACCCCTAGGCTTAGACTAAGGCTACGGCTCCCCTAGCCTAAGGCTAGGGCACCACTAAGCTTAGGCTAGGGCACCCCTAGGTTTAGGATAGGGAACCCCTAGGCTTAGGCTATGGCTAGGGCTCCCCCGGCCTACAGCTAGGGCACCCCTAGGCTTAGGCTAAGGCACCCCTAGGCTTAGGCTAGGGCACCCCTAGGCTTAGGGTAGGGCACCCCTAGGCTTAGGCTAGGGCTCCCCTAGCCTAAGGCTGGGGTACCCCTAGACTCAGGCTATGGCACCGTACGCTTAGGCTAGAGCAATCCTATGCTAGACAAAGGCTAGGGCTCCCCTAGCCTCAGGCGAGGGCACCCGTACGCTCAGGCTAGGGCACCCCTAGGCTCAGGATAGGGCACGACTAGGCTTACGCTAAGGCTAAGGCTCCCCTAGACTAAGGTTAGGGCACCCGTAGGTTTAGGCTAGGGCACCCCTAGGCTTAGGCTAGGGCAACCGTAGGTTTATGCTAGGGCACCCCTAGACTTAGGCTAAGGCAACGGCTCCCCTAGCCTCAGGTTAGGGCACCCCTAGACTCAGGCTAGGGCACCCCTAAGCTTAGGCTAGGGCAATCCTAGGCTTAGGCTAAGGCTAGGGCTCCCATAGGATCAGTCTAGGGCACCCCTAGGCTTAAACTAGGGCACCCCTAGGCTTAGGCTAAGGCTAGGGCTCCCCTAGCCTAAGGCTACGGCACCCCTAAGCTCAGGCTAGGGCACCCCGAGGCTTAGGCAAGGGCACGCCTAGGCTTAGGAAAAGACTAGGGCTCCCCTACCCTATGGCTAGGGCACCTCTAGGCTTAGGCTAGGGCACCCCTAGGCTAAGGCTAGGGCACCCCTAGGCTTAAGATAGGGCTCCCCTAGGCTTAGGCTAAGGCTACGGCTTCCCTAGCCTCAGGCTAGTGCACCCCTAGACTCAGGCTATGGCATCCCTAAGCTTAGGCTAGGGCACCCCTAGGCTTAGGCTAGGGCACCCCTAGGCTTAGGCTAGGCCACCCCTAGGCTTAGGCTAGGGCACCCCTAGGCTGAGGCAAAGGCTAGGGATAACCTAGGCTTAGGCTAGGGCACCCCTAAGCTTAGGCTAGGGAACCCCTATACTAAGGCTAGGGCACCCCTAGGCTTAGGCTAGGGCACCCCTAGGCTTAGGCTAGGGCACCCCTACACTTAGGCGAAGGCAACGGCTCCCCTACACTCAGGCAAGGGCACCCCTAAACTCAGGCTAAGGCACCCGTTAGCTTAGGCTAGGGCAATCCTAGCCTTAGGCTAAGTCTAGGGCTCCCTATCTTCAGGCTAGGGCACCCCTAGGCTCAGGCTATGGCACCCCTAGGCTTAGGCTACCGCACCCCTAGGCTTAGGCTAAGGCTAGGGCACCCCTATGCTTAGGCTAGGGCACCCCTAGGCTTAGTATAGGGCACCCCTAGTCTTAGGCTAGGGCACCCCTTGGCTTAGGCTAAGGCAAGGGCTCCCCTAGCCTATGGCTAAGGCACCCCTAGGCTTAGGCTAGGGCACCCATAGGCTTAGGCAAAGGCACCCCTAGGCTCAGGCTAGGGCTCCCCTAGCCTAAGGCTAGGGCACCCCAAGTCTTAGGCTAGGGCACCCCTAGTCTTAGGCTAGGGCACCACAAGGCTTAGGCTAAGGCACCCCTAGTCTTAGGCTAGGGCTCCCCTAGGCTTAGGCTAAGGCTAGGCTTCCCTAGCCTAAGGCTAGAGCACCCCTAGGCGTAAGCTAGGGCAACTGTAGGCTTAGGCTAAGGCTAGGGCTCCCCTAGCCTAAGGCTAGGGAACCCCTAGGCTTAATTTAGGGCATCCCTAGGCTTAGGTTAGGGCACCCCTAGGCTTAAGCTAGGGCACCCCTAGGCTTAGGCTAAGGCTAGGGATCCCGTAGCCTAAGGCTAGGGCACTCCTTGCCTTAGGCTAGGGCACCAGTAGGCTTAGGCTAGGGCACCTCTAGACTTAGGCTAGGGCAACCCAAGGCTTAGGCAAAGGCACCTCTAGGCTTACGCTAAGGTTAGGGCTCCCCTAGCCTAAGGCCAGGGCACCTCTACGCTTAGGCTAGGGCACCCTAGACTTTGGTTAGGGCACCCCTAGGCTTAGGCTAGGGCACTCCTAGGCTTAGGCTAGGGCAGCCCTAGGCTTAGGCTAGGGCAGCCCTAGGCTTAGGCTAGGGCACCCCTAGGCTTAGGCTAAGGCTAGGGCTCCCCTAGCCTATGGCTAGGGCACCCCTAGGCTTAGGCTTGGGCACCCCTAGGCTTAGGCTAGGGCACCCCTAGGATTAGGCTAGGGCAGCCTTAGGCTTAGGCTAAGTCTAGGGCTCCCCTAGCCTAAGGCTAGGGCACCCATAGGCTTGGGCTAGTGCACCCCTAGGCTTAGGCTAGGGCACCCCTAGGATTAGGATAAGGCTAGGGCTCCCCGAGCCTAAGGCTAGGGCACCCCTAGGTTTAGGCTAGGACCCTCCTAGGCTTAGGCTAGGGCACCCCTAGGCTTAGGCTAGGGCACCCCTAGGCTTAGGCTAACGCTTGGGCTCCCCTAGTCTAAGGCTAGGGCACCCTTAGGCTTAGAATTAGGGCACCCCTAGGCTTAGGCTAGGACACCATTAGGCTTAGGCTAGGGCACCGCTAGGCTTAGGCTAAGGCTAGGGCTTCCCTAGCCTAAGGCTAGGGCACCCCTAAGCTTAGGCTAGGGCACCCCTAGGTTTAGGCTAGGGCACCCCTAGGCTTAGGCTATGGCTAGGGCTCCCCTAGGCTTAGGCTAGGGAACCCCTACACTAAGGCTAGGGCACCCCTAGGCTTAGGCTAGGGCACCCCTAAGCTTAGGTATGGAACCCCTAGGCCTAGGTTATGGCACCCCTATTCTTAGGCTAGGGCACCCGTAGATGTAAGCTAGGGCACCCCTAGGCTTAGGCTAGGCACCCCTAGACTTAGGCTAGGGCAACCCAAGGCTTAGGCTAGGGCACCCCTAGGCTTAGTCTAGGGCACCCCTAGGCTTAGGCTAAGGCTAGGGCTCCTCTAGCCTAACACTAGGGCATCCCTCGGCTTGACTAGGGCACCCCTAGGCTTAGGCTAGGGCACCCCTAAGTTTAGGCTAGGGCACCCCCAAGCTTCGGCTAAGGCGAGGACTCCCCTAGCCTAAGGATAGGGCACCCCTAGGCTTAGACTAAGGCTAGGGCTCCCCTAGCCTAAGGCTAGGGCACCCCTAAGCTTAGGCTAGGGCACCCCTAGGATTAGGCTAGGGAACCCCTAGGCTTAGGCTATGGCTAGGGCTCCCCTGGCCTACAGCTAGGGCACCCCTAGGCTTAGGCTAAGGCACCCCTAGGCTTAGGCTTGGGCACCCCTAGGCTTAGGCTAGGGCTCCCCCAAGCTTCGGCTAAGGCGAGGACTCCCCTAGCCTAAGGATAGGGCACCCCTAGGCTTAGACTAAGGCTACGGCTCCCCTAGCCTAAGGCTAGGGCACCCCTAAGCTTAGGCTAGGGCACCCCTAGGTTTAGGATAGGGAACCCCTAGGCTTAGGCTATGGCTAGGGCTCCCCCGGCCTACAGCTAAGGCACCCCTAGGCTTAGGCTAAGGCACCCCTAGGCTTAGGCTAGGGCACCCCTAGGCTTAGGGTAGGGCACCCCTAGGCTTAGGCTAGGGCTCCCCTAGCCTAAGGCTGGGGTACACCTAGACTCTGGCTATGGCACCGTAGGCTTAGGCTAGAGCAATCCTATGCTAGACAAAGGCTAGGGCTCCCCTAGCCTCAGGCGAGGGCACCCGTACGCTCAGGCTAGGGCACCCCTAGGCTCAGGATAGGGCACGACTAGGCTTACGCTAAGGCTAAGGCTCCCCTAGACTAAGGTTAGGGCACCCGTAGGTTTAGGCTAGGGCACCCCTAGGCTTAGGCTAGGGCAACCGTAGGTTTATGCTAGGGCACCCCTAGACTTAGGCTAAGGCAACGGCTCCCCTAGCCTCAGGCTAGGGCACCCCTAGACTCAGGCTAGGGCACCCCTAAGCTTAGGCTAGGGCAATCCTAGGCTTAGGCTAAGGCTAGGGCTCCCATAGGATCAGTCTAGGGCACCCCTAGGTTTAAACTAGGGCACCCCTAGGCTTAGGCTAAGGCTAGGGCTCCCCTAGCCTAAGGCTACGGCACCCCTAAGCTCAGGCTAGGGCACCCCGAGGCTTAGGCAAGGGCACACCAAGGCTTAGGAAAAGGCTAGTGCTCCCCTACCCTATGGCTAGGGCACCTCTAGGCTTAGGCTAGGGCACCCCTAGGCTAAGGCTAGGGCACCCCTAGGCTTAAGATAGGGCTCCCCTAGGCTTAGGCTAAGGCTACGGCTTCCCTAGCCTCAGGCTAGTGCACCCCTAGACTCAGGCTATGGCACCCCTAAGCTTAGGCTAGGGCACCCCTAGGCTTAGGCTAGGGCACCCCTAGGCTTAGGCTAGGGCACCCCTAGGCTTAGGCTAGGCCACCCCTAGGCTTAGGCTAGGGCACCCCTAGGCTGAGGCTAAGGCTAGGGATAACCTAGGCTTAGGCTAGGGCACCCCTAAGCTTAGGCTAGGGAACCCCTATACTAAGGCTAGGGCACCCCTAGGCTTAGGCTAGGGCACCCCTAGGCTTAGGCTAGGGCACCCCTACACTTAGGCGAAGGCAACGGCTCCCCTAGCCTCAGGCAAGGGCACCCCTAAACTCAGGCTAAGGCACCCGTTAGCTTAGGCTAGGGCAATCCTAGCCTTAGGCTAAGTCTAGGGCTCCCTATCTTCAGGCTAGGGCACCCCTAGCCTCAGGCTATGGCACCCCTAGGCTTAGGCTACCGCACCCCTAGGCTTAGGCTAAGGCTAGGGCTCCCCTAGCCTAAGGCTAGGGCACCCCTATGCTTAGGCTAGGGCACCCCTAGGCTTAGTATAGGGCACCCCTAGTCTTAGGCTAGGGCACCCCTTGGCTTAGGCTAAGGCAAGGGCTCTCCTAGCCTAAGGCTAGGGCACCCCTAGGCTTAGGCTAGGGCACCCATAGGTTTAGGCAAAGGCACCCCTAGGCTCAGGCTAGTGCTCCCCTAGCCTAAGGCTAGGGCACCCCAAGTCTTAGGCTAGGGCACCCCTAGTCTTAGGCTAGGGCACCCCAAGGCTTAGGCTAAGGCACCCCTAGTCTTAGGCTAGGGCTCCCCTAGGCTTAGGCTAAGGCTAGGCTTCCCTAGCCTAAGGCTAGAACACCCCTAGGCGTAAGCTAGGGCAACTGTAGGCTTAGGCTAAGGCTAGGGCTACCCTAGCCTAAGGCTAGGGCAACTCTAGGCTTAGGCTAGGGCACCCCTAGGCTTAGGCTAAGGCTAGGGCTCCCCTAGCCTAAGGCTACGGCACCCCTAAGCTTAGGCTAGGGCACCCCGAGGCTTAGGCAAGGGCACGCCTAGGCTTAGGAAAAGGCTAGGGCTCCCCTACCCTATGGCTAGGGCACCCCTAGGCTTAGGCTAGGGCACCCCTAGGCTAAGGCTAGGGCACCCCTAGGCTTAAGATAGGGCTCCCCTAGGCTTAGGCTAAGGCTACGGCTTCCCTAGCCTCAGGCTAGTGCACCCCTAGACTCAGGCTATGGCACCCCTAAGCTTAGGCTAGGGCACCCCTAGGCTTAGGCTAGGGCACCCCTAGGCTTAGGCTAGGCCACCCCTAGGCTTAGGCTAGGGCACCCCTAGGCTGAGGCTAAGGCTAGGGATAACCTAGGCTTAGGCTAGGGCACCCCTAAGCTTAGGCTAGGGAACCCCTATACTAAGGCTAGGGCACCCCTAGGCTTAGGCTAGGGCACCCCTAGGCTTAGGCTAGGGCACCCCTACACTTAGGCGAAGGCAACGGCTCCCCTAGCCTCAGGCAAGGGCACCCCTAAACTCAGGCTAAGGCACCCGTTAGCTTAGGCTAGGGCAATCCTAGCCTTAGGCTAAGTCTAGGGCTCCCTATCTTCAGGCTAGGGCACCCCTAGCCTCAGGCTATGGCACCCCTAGGCTTAGGCTACCGCACCCCTAGGCTTAGGCTAAGGCTAGGGTTCCCCTAGCCTAAGGCTAGGGCACCCCTATGCTTAGGCTAGGGCACCCCTAGGCTTAGTATAGGGCACCCCTAGTCTTAGGCTAGGGCACCCCTTGGCTTAGGCTAAGGCAAGGGCTCCCCTAGCCTAAGGCTAGGGCACCCCTAGGCTTAGGCTAGGGCACCCATAGGCTTAGGCAAAGGCACCCCTAGGCTCAGGCTCGGGCTCCCCTAGCCTAAGGCTAGGGCACCCCAAGTCTTAGGCTAGGGCACCCCTAGTCTTAGGCTAGGGCACCCCAAGGCTTAGGCTAAGGCACCCCTAGTCTTAGGCTAGGGCTCCCCTAGGCTTAGGCTAAGGCTAGGCTTCCCTAGCCTAAGGCTAGAACACCCCTAGGCGTAAGCTAGGGCAACTGTAGGCTTAGGCTAAGGCTAGGGCTACCGTAGCCTAAGGCTAGGGCAACTCTAGGCTTAGGCTAGGGCACCCCTAGGCTTAGGCTAAGGCTAGGGCTCCCCTAGCCTAAGGCTAGGGCACCCCTAGTCTTAAGCTAGGGCACCCGTAGGCTTAGGCTAAGGCTAGGGCACCCCTAGCCTAAGGCTAGGGCACCCCTAGGCTTAGGGTAGGGAACCCCTAGCCTAAGGCTAGGGCACCCCTAGGCTTAGGCTAGGGCACCCATAGGCTTAGGCTAGGGCACCCCTAGGCGTAGGCTAAGGCAACGGCTCCCCTAGCCTCAGGCTAGGGCACCCCTAGCCTCAGGCTAGGGCACCACTAAGCTTAGGCTAGGGCACTCCTAGGCTTAGGCCAAGGCGAGGGCTCCCCTAGGCTCAGTCTAGGGCACCCCTAGGCTTAAACTAGGACACCCCTAGGCTTAGGCTAGGGCACCCCTAGGCTTAGACTAAGGCTCGGGCTCCCCTAGCCTAAGGCTAGGGCACCCCTAAGCTTAGGCTAGGGCACCCCTAGGTTTAGGCTAGGGAACCCCTAGGCTTAGGCTATGGCTAGGGCTCCCCTGGCCTACAACTAGGGCACCCCTAGGCTTAGGCTAAGGCACCCCTAGGCTTAGGCTAGGGCACCCCTAGGCTTAGGCTAGGGCACCCCTAGGCTTAGGCTAGGGCTCCCCCAAGCTTCGGCTAAGGCGAGGACTCCCCTAGCCTAAGGATAGGGCACCCCTAGGCTTAGACTAAGGCTACGGCTCCCCTAGCCTAAGGCTAGGGCACCCCTAGACTCAGGCTAGGGCACCCCTAAGCTTAGGCTAGGGCAATCCTAGGCTTAGGCTAAGGCTAGGGCTCCCATAGGATCAGTCTAGGGCACCCCTAGGCTTAAACTAGGGCACCCCTAGGCTTAGGCTAAGGCTAGGGCTCCCCTAGCCTAAGGCTACGGCACCCCTAAGCTCAGGCTAGGGCACCCCGAGGCTTAGGCAAGGGCACGCCTAGGCTTAGGAAAAGGCTAGGGCTCCCCTACCCTATGGCTAGGGCACCTCTAGGCTTAGGCTAGGGCACCCCTAGGCTAAGGCTAGGGCACCCCTAGGCTTAAGATAGGGCTCCCCTAGGCTTGGGCTAAGGCTAGGGCTTCCCTAGCCTCAGGCTAGTGCACCCCTAGACTCAGGCTATGGCACCCCTAAGCTTAGGCTAGGGCACCCCTAGGCTTAGGCTAGGGCACCCCTAGGCTTAGGCTAGGCCACCCCTAGGCTTAGGCTAGGGCACCCCTAGGCTGAGGCTAAGGCTAGGGATAACCTAGGCTTAGGCTAGGGCACCCCTAAGCTTAGGCTAGGGAACCCCTATACTAAGGCTAGGGCACCCCTAGGCTTAGGCTAGGGCACCCGTAGGCTTAGGCTAGGGCACCCCTACACTTAGGCGAAGGCAACGGCTCCCCTAGCCTCAGGCAAGGGCACCCCTAAACTCAGGCTAAGGCACCCGTTAACTTAGGCTAGGGCAATCCTAGCCTTAGGCTAAGTCTAGGGCTCCCTATCTTCAGGCTAGGGCACCCCTAGGCTCAGGCTATGGCACCCCTAGGCTTAGGCTACCGCTCCCCTAGGCTTAGGCTAAGGCTAGGGCTCCCCTAGCCTAAGGCTAGGGCACCCCTATGCTTAGGCTAGGGCACCCCTAGGCTTAGTATAGGGCACCCCTAGTCTTAGGCTAGGGCACCCCTTGGCTTAGGCTAAGGCAATGGCTCCCCTAGCCTATGGCTAAGGCACCCCTAGGCTTAGGCTAGGGCACCCATAGGCTTAGGCAAAGGCACCCCTAGGCTCAGGCTAGGGCTCCCCTAGCCTAAGGCTAGGGCACCCCAAGTCTTAGGCTAGGGCACCCCTAGTCTTAGGCTAGGGCACCCCAAGGCTTAGGCTAAGGCACCCCTAGTCTTAGGCTAGGGCTCCCCTAGGCTTAGGCTAAGGCTAGGCTTCCCTAGCCTAAGGCTAGAACACCCCTAGGCGTAAGCTAGGGCAACTGTAGGCTTAGGCTAAGGCTAGGGCTACCCTAGCCTAAGGCTAGGGCAACTCTAGGCTTAGGCTAGGGCACCCCTAGGCTTAGGCTAAGGCTAGGGCTCCCCTAGCCTAAGGCTAGGGCACCCCTAGGCTTAATTTAGGGGATCCCTAGGCTTAGGTTAGGGCACCCCTAGGCTTAAGCTAGGGCACCCCTAGGTTTAGGCTAAGGCTAGGGATCCCGTACCCTAAGGCTAGGGCACTCCTAGGCTTAGGCTAGGGCACCAGTAGGCTTAGGCTAGGGCACCTCTAGACTTAGGCTAGGGCAACCCAAGGCTTAGGCAAAGGCACCCCTAGGCTTACGCTAAGGTTAGGGCTCCCCTAGCCTAAGGCCAGGGCACCTCTACGCTTAGGCTAGGGCACCCTAGACTTTGGTTAGGGCACCCCTAGGCTTAGGCTAGGGCACTCCTAGGCTTAGGCTAGGGCAGCCCTAGGCTTAGGCTAGGGCAGCCCTAGGCTTAGGCTAGGGCACCCCTAGGCTTAGGCTAAGGCTAGGGCTCCCCTAGCCTATGGCTAGGGCACCCCTAGGCTTAGGCTTGGGCACCCCTAGGCTTAGGCTAGGGCACCCCTAGGATTAGGCTAGGGCAGCCTTAGGCTTAGGCTAAGTCTAGGGCTCCCCTAGCCTAAGGCTAGGGCACCCATAGGCTTGGGCTAGTGCACCCCTAGGCTTAGGCTAGGGCACCCCTAGGATTAGGATAAGGCTAGGGCTCCCCGAGCCTAAGGCTAGGGCACCCCTAGGTTTAGGCTAGGACCCTCCTAGGCTTAGGCTAGGGCACCCCTAGGCTTAGGCTAGGGCACCCCTAGGCTTAGGCTAAGGCTTGGGCTCCCCTAGTCTAAGGCTAGGGCACCCTTAGGCTTAGAATTAGGGCACCCCTAGGCTTAGGCTAGGGCACCCCTAGGCTGAAGCTAGGGCACCCCTAGGCTTAGGCTAGGACACCATTAGGCTTAGGCTAGGGCACCGCTAGGCTTAGGCTAAGGCTAGGGCTTCCCTATCCTAAGGCTAGGGCACCCCTAAGCTTAGGCTAGGGCACCCCTAGGTTTAGGCTAGGGCACCCCTAGGCTTAGGCTATGGCTAGGGCTCCCCTAGGCTTAGGCTAGGGAACCCCTACACTAAGGCTAGGGCACCCCTAGGCTTAGGCTAGGGCACCCCTAAGCTTAGGTATGGAACCCCTAGGCCTAGGTTATGGCACCCCTATTCTTAGGCTAGGGCACCCCTAGATGTAAGCTAGGGCACCCCTAGGCTTAGGCTGGGGCACACCTAGGCTTAGGCTATGTCTAGGGCTCCCCTAGCCTAAGGCGAGGGCACCCCTAGGCTTAGGCTAGGCACCCCTAGACTTAGGCTAGGGCAACCCAAGGCTTAGGCTAGGGCACCCCTAGGCTTAGTCTAGGGCACCCCTAGGCTTAGGCTAAGGCTAGGGCTCCTCTAGCCTAACACTAGGGCATCCCTCGGCTTGGCTAGGGCACCCCTAGGCTTAGGCTAGGGCACCCCTAAGTTTAGGCTAGGGCACCCCCAAGCTTCGGCTAAGGCGAGGACTCCCCTAGCCTAAGGATAGGGCACCCCTAGGCTTAGACTAAGGCTAGGGCTCCCCTAGCCTAAGGCTAGGGCACCCCTAAGCTTAGGCTAGGGCACCCCTAGGTTTAGGCTAGGGAACCCCTAGGCTTAGGCTATGGCTAGGGCTCCCCTGGCCTACAGCTAGGGCACCCCTAGGCTTAGGCTAAGGCACCCCTAGGCTTAGGCTAGGGCACCCCTAGGCTTAGGCTAGGGCACCCCTAGGCTTAGGCTAGGGCTCCCCCAAGCTTCGGCTAAGGCGAGGACTCCCCTAGCCTAAGGATAGGGCACCCCTAGGCTTAGACTAAGGCTACGGCTCCCCTAGCCTAAGGCTAGGGCACCCCTAAGCTTAGGCTAGGGCACCCCTAGGTTTAGGATAGGGAACCCTTAGGCTTAGGCTATGGCTAGGGCTCCCCCGGCCTACAGCTAGGGCACCCCTAGGCTTAGGCTAAGGCACCCCTAGGCTTAGGCTAGGGCACCCCTAGGCTTAGGGTAAGGCACCCCTAGGCTTAGGCTAGGGCTCCCCTAGCCTAAGGCTGGGGTACCCCTAGACTCAGGCTATGGCACCGTAGGCTTTGGCTAGAGCAATCCTATGCTAGACAAAGGCTAGGGCTCCCCTAGCCTCAGGCGAGGGCACCCGTACGCTCAGGCTAGGGCACCCCTAGGCTCAGGATAGGGCACGACTGGGCTTACGCTAAGGCTAAGGCTCCCCTAGACTAAGGTTAGGGCACCCGTAGGTTTAGGCTAGGGCACCCCTAGGCTTAGGCTAGGGCAACCGTAGGTTTATGCTAGGGCACCCCTAGACTTAGGCTAAGGCAACGGCTCCCCTAGCCTCAGGCTAGGGCACCCCTAGACTCAGGCTAGGGCACCCCTAAGCTTAGGCTAGGGCAATCCTAGGCTTAGGCTAAGGCTAGGGCTCCCATAGGATCAGTCTAGGGCACCCCTAGGCTTAAACTAAGGCACCCCTAGGCTTAGGCTAAGGCTAGGGCTCCCCTAGCCTAAGGCTACGGCACCCCTAAGCTCAGGCTAGGGCACCCCGAGGCTTAGGCAAGGGCACGCCTAGGCTTAGGAAAAGGCTAGGGCTCCCCTACCCTATGGCTAGGGCACCTCTAGGCTTAGGCTAGGGCACCCCTAGGCTAAGGCTAGGGCACCCCTAGGCTTAAGATAGGGCTCCCCTAGGCTTAGGCTAAGGCTACGGCTTCCCTAGCCTCAGGCTAGTGCACCCCTAGACTCAGGCTATGGCACCCCTAAGCTTAGGCTAGGGCACCCCTAGGCTTAGGCTAGGGCACCCCTAGGCTTAGGCTAGGCCACCCCTAGGCTTAGGCTAGGGCACCCCTAGGCTGAGGCTAAGGCTAGGGATAACCTAGGCTTAGGCTAGGGCACCCCTAAGCTTAGGCTAGGGAACCCCTATACTAAGGCTAGGGCACCCCTAGGCTTAGGCTAGGGCACCCCTAGGCTTAGGCTAGGGCACGCCTACACTTAGGCGAAGGCAACGGCTCCCCTACACTCAGGCAAGGGCACCCCTAAACTCAGGCTAAGGCACCCGTTAGCTTAGGCTAGGGCAATCCTAGCCTTAGGCTAAGTCTAGGGCTCCCTATCTTCAGGCTAGGGCACCCCTAGCCTCAGGCTATGGCACCCCTAGGCTTAGGCAACCACACCCCTAGGCTTAGGCTAAGGCTAGGGCTCCCCTAGCCTAAGGCTAGGGCACCCCTATGCTTAGGCTAGGGAACCCCTAGGCTTAGTATAGGGCACCCCTAGTCTTAGGCTAGGGCACCCCTTGGCTTAGGCTAAGGCAAGGGCTCCCCTAGCCTATGGCTAAGGCACCCCTAGGTTTAGGCTAGGGCACCCCAAGGCTTAGGCTAAGGCACCCCTAGTCTTAGGCTAGGGCTCCCCTAGGCTTAGGCTAAGGCTAGGCTTCCCTAGCCTAAGGCTAGAACACCCCTAGGCGTAAGCTAGGGCAACTGTAGGCTTAGGCTAAGGCTAGGGCTACCCTAGCCTAAGGCTAGGGCAACTCTAGGCTTAGGCTAGGGCACCCCTAGGCTTAGGCTAAGGCTAGGGCTCCCCAAGCCTAAGGCTAGGGCACCCCTAGTCTTAAGCTAGGGCACCCGTAGGCTTAGGCTAAGGCTAGGGCACCCCTAGCCTAAGGCTAGGGCACCCTTAGGCTTAGGGTAGGGAACCCCTAGCCTAAGGCTAGGGCACCCCTAGGCTTAGGCTAGGGCACCCATAGGCTTAGGCTAGGGCACCCCTAGGCGTAGGCTAAGGCAACGGCTCCCCTAGCCTCAGGCTAGGGCACCCCTAGCCTCAGGCTAGGGCACCCCTAAGCTTAGGCTAGGGCACTCCTAGGCTTAGGCTAAGGCGAGGGCTCCCCTAGGCTCAGTCTAGGGCACCCCTAGGCTTAAACTAGGACACCCCTAGGCTTAGGCTAGGGCACCCCTAGGCTTAGGAAAAGGCTTGGGGTCCCCAAGCTAAGGCTAGGGCATGTCTAGGCATAGGCTAGGGCACCCCTAGGCTTAGGTTAGGGCACCCCTAGGCTTAAGCTAGGGCTCCCCTAGGCATAGGCAAAGGCTACGGCTCCCATAGACTCAGGCTAGTGCACCCCTAGACTCAGGCTATGGCACCCCTAATCTTAGACTAGAGCACCCCTAAGCTTAGGCTAGGGAAACCCTAAGCTTATGCTAGGCCAACCCTAGGCTTAGGCTAGGGCACCCCTAGGCTTAGGATAAGGCTAGGGCTAACCTAGGCTTCGGCTAGGGCACCCCTAGGCTTAGGCTAGGGAACCCCTAGACTAAAGCTAGGGCACCCCTAGGCTTAGGCAAGGGCACCCCTAGGCTTAGGCTAGGGCACCCCTACACTAAGGCTAAGGCAATGGCTCCCCTAGCCCCAGGCAAGGGCACCCCTAGACTCAGGCTAGGTCACCAGTTAGCTTAGGCTAGGGTAATCCTAGGCATAGGCTAAGTCTAGTGTTCCCCTATCCTCAGGCTAGGGCACCCCTAGGCTCAGGCTAGGGCTCTCCTTGCCTAAGGCTAGGGCACCCCTAGGCTTAGGCTAGGGCACCCCTAGGCTTAGGCTTGGGCTCCCTATGCTAAGGTACGGCTGCGGCTCCCCTTGCCTCAGGCTAGTGCACCCCTAGACTCAGGCTATGGCACCCCTAGGCTTAGGCTAGGGCAATCCTAGGCTTTGGCTAGCGCACCCCTAGGCTTAGGCTAAGGCTAGGGCTGTCCTAGCCTAAGGCTAGGGCACCCCTAGGCTTAGGCTAGGGAACCCCTAGGCTTAGGCTAGGGCTAGGTCACCCCTAGGCTTAGGCTAAGGCGCCACTAGGCTTAGGCAAGGGCACCCCTAGGCTTAGGCTAGGGCACCCCTAGGTTTAGGCTAGGGTACCCCAAAGCTGAGGCTAGGGCACCCTTAAACTGAGGCTAGGGAACCCCTAGGCTTAGACTAAAACTAGGGCTACCCTAGCTTAAGGCTATGGCACCTATAGGCTTAGGCTAGGGCACCCCTAGGCTTAGGCTAAGGCTAGGGCTCCCCTAGCCTAAGGCTAGGGCACCCCTAGGCTTAGGCTGGGCAACCCTAGGCATAAGCTAGGGCACCCGTAGGCTTAGGCTAAGGCTAGGGCACCCCTAGCCTAAGGCTAGGGCACCCCTAGGCTTTGGCTAGGGCACCCCTAGGATTAGGCTAAGGCTAGGGCACTCCTAGGCTTAGGCTAGGGCACCCGTAGGCTTAGGCTAGGGCACCCCTAAGCTTAGGCTAGGGCACCCCTAGGCTTAGGCTAAGGCTACGGCTCCCCTAGCCTCAGCTGGGGCACCCCTACACACAGGCTATGGCACCCAAGGCTTAGGCTAGGGCAATCCTAGGCTAGACTAAGGCTAGGGCTCCCCTAGCCTCAGGCTAGGGTACCCGTAGGCTCAGGCTAGGGCACCCGCAGGCTCAGGCTAGGGCACCCCTAGGCTCAGGATAGGGCACGCCTAGGCTTAGGCTAAGGCTAGGGCTCCCCTAGACTAAGGCTAGGGCACCCCTAGGCTTAGGCTACGGCACCCCTAGGCTTAGGCTAGGGCACAGCTACACTTATTCTAAGGCAACGGCTCCCCTAGCCTCAGGCTAGGGCACCCCTAGACTCAGTCTTGGGCACCCCTAAGCTTAGGCTAGGGCAATCCTAGGTTTAGGCTAAGGCTAGGGCTCCCTTAGGCTCAGTCAAGGACACCCTTAGGCTCAGGATAGGGCACGCCTAGGCTTAGGCTAAGGCTAGGGCTCCCCTAGACTAAGGCTAGGGCACCCCAAGGCTTAGGCTAAGGCACCCCTAGTCTTAGGCTAGGCCTCCCCTAGGCTTAGGCTAAGGCTGCGGCTCCCCTTGCCTCAGGCTAGTGCACCCCTAGACTCAGGCTATGGCACCCTAGGCTTAGGCTAGGGCAATCCTAGGCTAGACTAACGTTAGGGCTCCCCTAGCTTCAGGCTAGGGCACCCGTAGGCTCAGGCTAGGGCACCCTTAGACTCAGGATAGGGCATCCCTAGGCTTAGGCTAGGGCACCCCTTGGATTAGGCTAGGGCACCCCTGGGCTTAGGCTAGGGCACGCCTAGGCTTAGGCTAAGGCTAGGCTTCCCTAGCCTAAGGCTAGAGCACCCCTAGGCTTAAGCTAGGGCACCTGTAGGCTTAGGCTAAGGCTAGGGCTACCCTAGCCTAAGGCTAGGGCAACTCTAGGCTTAGACTAGGGCACCCCTAGGCTTAGGCTAAGGCTAGGGCTCCCCTAGCCTAAGGCTAGGGCACCCCTAGTCTTAAGCTAGGGCACCCATAGGCTTAGGCTAAGGCTAGGGCACCCCTAGCCTAAGGCTAGGGCACCCCTAGGCTTTGGCTAGGAGACCCGTAGGCTTAGGATAGGGAACTTCTAAGTTTAGTCTAGGGCACCCCTAGGCTTAGGCTAAGGCTAGGGCTCCCCTAGCCTAAGGCTAGGGCACCCCTAGGCTTAATTTAGGGCATCCCTAGGCTTAGGTTTGGGCACCCCTAGGCTTAAGCTAGGGCACCCCTAGGCTTAGGCTAAGGCTAGCGATCCCCTAGCCTAAGGCTAGGGCAATCCTAGGCTTAGCCTAGGGCAGCCCTAGGCTTAAGCTAGGGCACCCCTAGGCTTAGGCTAGGGCAGCCCTAGGCTTAGGCTAAGGCTAGGGCTCCCCTAGCCTAAGGCTAGGGCACCCCTAGGCTTAGGCTTGGGCACCCCTAGGCTTAGGCTAGGGCACCCCTAGGATTAGGCTAGGGCAGCCCTAGGCTTAGGCTTGGGCACCACTAGGCTTAGGCTAGGGCACCCCAAGGCTTAGGCTAGGGCACCCCTAGTCTTAGGCTAGGGCTCCCCTAGGCTTAGGCTAAGGCTGCGGCTCCCCTTGCCTCAGGCAAGTGCACCCCTAGACGCAGGCTATGGCTCCCCTAGACTAAGGCTAGGGCACCCCTAGGTTTAGGCTAGGGCACCCCTAGGCTTAGGCTAGGGAACCCCTAGCCTAAGGCTAGGGCACCCCTAGGCTTAGGCTAGGGCACCCCTAGGCTTAGGCTAGGGCACCCCTAGACTTAGGCTAGGGCACCCCTAATCTTAGGCTAGGGCACCCGTAGGCTTAGGCTAAGGCTAGGGCACCCCTAGCCTAAGGCTAGGGCACCCCTAGGCTTTGGCTAGGGCACCCCTAGGATTAGGCTAAGGCTAGGGCACTCCTAGGCTTAGGCTAGGGCACCCGTAGGCTTAGGCTAGGGCACCCCTAGACTTAGGCTAGGGCACCCCTAGGCTTAGGTTTAGGCTAGGGCACCCCTAGGCTTAGGCTAGGGCACCCCTATGCTTAGGCTAGGGCACCCCAAGGATTAGGCTAAGGCACCCCTAGCTTACGCTAAGGTTAGGGCTCCCCTAGCCTAAGGTTAGGGCAGCCCTAAGCTTAGGCTAGGGCACCCCTAGGTTTTGGCTAGGGCGCCGCTAAGCTTAGGCTAAGGCTAGGGCTCCCCTGGCCTAAGGCTAGGGCACCCCTAGGCTTAGGGTAGGGCACCCCTAGGCTTAGTCTAAGGCTACGGCTCCCCTAGCCTCAGCTGGTGCACCCCTAGACTCAGGCTATGGCAACCTAGGCTTAGGCTAGGGCAATCCTAGGCTAGACTAAGGCTAGGGCTCCCCTAGCCTCAGGCTAGGGCACCCGTAGGCTCAGGCTAGGACACCAGTAGGCTCAGGCTAGGGCACCCCTAGGCTCAGGATAGGGCACTCCTAGGCTTAGGCTATGGCTAGGGCTCCCCTAGATTAAGGCTAGGGCACCCCTAGGCTTAGGCTAGGGCACCCCTAGACTCAGGCTTGGGCACCCCTAAGCTTAGGCTAGGGCAATCCTAGGCTTAGGCTAAGGCTAGGGCTCCCTTAGGCTCAGGCTAGGGCACCCCGACGCTTAGGCTAGGGCACTCCTAGGTTTAGGAAAAGGCTAGGGCTCCCCTAGCCTAAGGCTAGGGCACCTCTAAGCTTAGGCTAGGGAACCCATAGGCTTAGGCTAGGGCACCCCTAGGCTTAAGCTAGGGCTCCCCTAGGGTTAGGCTAAGGCTACGGCTCCCGTAGCCTCAGGCTAGTGCACCCCTAGACTCAGGCTATGACACCCCTAAGCTTAGGCTAGGGCACCCTAGGCTTAGGCTAGGGCACAATTAGGCTTAGCCTAAGGCTAGGGCTCCCCTAGCCTAAGGCTAGAGCACCCCTAGGCTTAGGCTAAGGCTAGGGCTAACTTAGACTTAGGCTAGGGCACCCCTAGGCTTAGGCTAGGGAACCCCTAGACAAAGGCTAGGGCAACCCTAAGCTTAGGCTAGGGCACCCCTAGGCTTAGGCTAGGGCACCCCTACACTTACGCTAAGGCAACGGCTCCCCTAGCCTCAGGCAAGGGCACCCCTAGACTCAGGCTAGGCCACCCGTTAGCTTAGGCCAGGACAATCCTAGGCTTAGGCTAAGTCTAGGGCCGCCCTATCCTCAGGCTAGGGCACCCCTAGGCTCAAGCTAGGGCTCCCCTAGCCTAAGGCTAGGGCACCCCTAGGCTTAGGCTAGGGCAATCCTAGGCTAGACAAACGTTAGGGCTCCCCTAGCCTCAGGCTAGGGCACCCGTAGGCTCAGGCTAGGGCACCCTTAGACTCAGGCTAAGGCACCCCTAGGCTCAGGCTAGGTCACCCCTAGGCTTAGGCTTGGGCACCCCTAGGCTTAGGCTAGGGCACCCCTAGGATTAGGCTAGGGCAGCCCTAGGCTTAGGCTTGGGCACCACTAGGCTTAGGCAAAGGCACCCCTAGGTTTAGGCTAGGGCACCCCTAGGCTTAGGCAAAGGCACCCCTAGGCTTAGGCTAGGGCACCCGTAGGCTTAGGCTAGGGCATCCCTAGGATTAGGGTAGGGCACCCGTAGGCTTAGGCTAGGGCACCCCTAGGCTTAGGCTACGGCACCCCTAGGCTTAGGCTAGGGCAACCCAAGGCTTAGGATAGGGCACCCCTAGGCTTTGGCTAGGGAACCCCTAGGCTTAGGATAGGGAACTTCTAAGCTTAGGCTAAAGCACCCCTAGGCTTAGGCTAGGGCACCCCTAGGCTTAGGCTAAGGCTAGGGCTCCCCTAGCCTAAGGCTAGGGCACCCCTAGGCTTAGGCTAGGGCACCCCTAGGCTTAGTCTAGGGCACCCCTAGGCTTAAGCTAGGGCACCCCTAGGCTTAGGCTAAGGCTAGGGATCCCCTAGCCTAAGGATAGGGCACTCCTAGGCTTAGGCTAGGTACCCGTAGGCTTAGGCTAAGGCTAGGGATCCCCTAGCCTAAGGCTTGAGCACCCTTAGGCTTAGGCTAGGGCACCCCTAGGCTAAGGTTAGGCCATCCCCAGACTTAGGCTAGGGCACCCCTAGGCTTAGGCTAAGGCTAGGGCTAACCTAGGCTTAGGCTAGGGCACCCCTAGGGATAGGCTAGGGAACCCCTACACTATGGCTAGGGCACCCCTAGGCTTAGGCTACGGCACCCCTACACTTAGGCTAAGGCAACGACTCCCCTAGCCTCAGGCAAGGGCACCCTTAGACTCAGGCTAGGGCACCCGTTAGCTTAGGCTAGGACAAATGTAGGCTTAGGCTATGTCTTGGGCTCCCCTATCCTCAGGCTAGGGCACCCCTAGGCTTAGGCTAGGGCACCCCTAGGCTTAGGCTAGGGCTCCCCTAGGCTTAGGCTAAGGCTGCGGCTCCCCTTGCCTCAGGCAAGTGCACCCCTAGACTCAGGCTATGGCTCCCCTAGACTAAGGCTAGGGCACCCCTAGGTTTAGGCTAGGGCACCCCTAGGCTTAGGCTAGGGAACCCCTAGCCTAAGGCTAGGGCACCCCTAGGCTTAGGCTAGGGCACCCCTAGGCTTAGGCTAGGGCACCCCTAGACTTAGGCTAAGGCAACGGCTCCCCTAGGCTCAGTCTAGGGCACCCCTAGGCTTAAACTAGGGCACCCCTAGGCTTAGGCTAGTGCACCCCTAGGCTTAGGAAAAGGCTAGGGCTCCCCTAGCTTAAGGCTAGGGCACCCCTAGGCTTAGGCTAGGGCACCCTAAAGCTTAGGCTAGGGCACCCGTACACTTAGGCTAAGGCAACGGCTCCCCTAACTTCATGCTAGGGCCCCCCTAGACTCAGGCTAGGGCACACCTAAGCTTAGGCTAGGGCAATCCTAGGCTTAGGCTAAGGCTAGGGCTCCCCTAAGCTCAGTCTAGGGCACCCCTAGACTTAATCTAGGGCACCCCTAGGGTTAGGTTAGGGCACCCCTAGGCTTAGGAAAAGGCTAGGGCTCCCCTAGCCTAAGGCTAGGGCACCTCTAGGCTTAGGCTAGGACACCCCAAGGCTTAGGTTAGGGCACCCCTAGGCTTAAGCTAGGGCTCCCCTAGGCATAGGCTAAGGCTACGGCTCTACTAGCCTCAGGCTAGTGCACCCCTAGACTCAGGCTATGGCACCCCTAAGCTTAGGCTAGGGCACCCCTAGGCTTATGCTAGGGCACCCCTAAGCTTAGACTAAGGCTAGGGCTCCCCTAGCCTAAGACGAGAGCACCCCTAAGCTTAGGCTAGGGCACCCCTAAGCTTAGGCTAGGCAAACCCTAGGCTTAGGCTAGGGCACCCCTAGGCTTAGGATAAAGCTAGGGCTAACCTAGGCTTAGGCTAGGGCACCCCGAGGCTTAGGCTAGGGAACCCCTAGACTAAAGCTAGGGCAACCTTGGCTTAGGCAAGGGCACCCCTGGCCTTAGGCTAGGGCACCCCTACACTTAGGCTAAGGCAATGGCTCCCCTAGCCTCAGGCAAGGGCACCCCTAGACTCAGGCTAAGGCACCAGTTAGCTTAGGCTAGGGCACCCCTATGCTTAGGCTAGGGCACCCCTAGGCTTAGGCTAAGGCTAGGGCTCCTCTAGCCTAAGGCTAGGGCACCCCTAGGCTTAGTCTAGGGCACCCCTAGCCTTAGGCTACGGCACCCGTAGGCTTAGGCTAGGGAACCCCTAGGCTTACGATAGGGCACCCCTAGGCTAAGGCTAGGGAACCCCTAGGCTTAGCCTAAGGCAAGGGCTCCCCTAGCCTATGCCTAGCGCACCCCTAGGCTTAGGCTAGGGCACCCCTTGGCTTAGGGTAGGGCACCCCTAGGCTTAGGCTAGGGCACCCCTAGGCTTAAGCTAGGGCACCCGTAGGCTTAGGCTAAGGCTAGGGCTCCCCTAGACTAAGGCTAGGGCACCCCTAGGCTTAGGGTAGGGCACCCCCAAGCTTCGGCTAGGGCACCCCTAGGCTTAGGATAGGGAACTTCTAAGCGTAGGCTAGGGCACCCCTAGGCTTAGGTTAGGGCACCCCTAGGCTTAGGCTAAGGCTAGCGCTCCCCTAGCCTAAGGCTAAGGCACTCCTAGGCTTTGGCTAAGGCACCCCTAGGCATAGGCTAGAGCACCACGAGGCTTAAGCTAGGGCACCCCTAGGCTTAGGCTAAGGCTAGGGATCCCCTAGCCTAAGGCTAGGGCACTCCTAGGTTTAGGGTAGGGCACCCGTAGGCTTAGGTAGGGCACCCCTAGAATTAGGCTAGGGCACCCCTATGCTTAATCTAAGGCTTGGGCTCCCCTAGCCTAAGGCTAGGGCACCCCTAGGCTTAGGCTAAGGCACCCCTAGGTTTACGCTAAGGTTAGGGCTCCCCTAGCCTAAGGCTAGGGCACCTCTAGGCTTAGGCTAGGGCACCCCTAGGCTTTGGCTAGCGCACCCCTAGGCTTAGGCTAAGGCTAGGGCTGTCCTAGCCTAAGGCTAGGGCACCCTTAGGCTTAGGCTAGGGAACCCCAAGGCTTAGGCTAGGGCTAGGTCACCCCTAGGCTTAGGCTAAGGCACCAATAGGCTTAGGCTAGGGCACCCCTAGGCTTAGGCTAGGGTACCCCAAAGCTGAGGCTAGGGCACCCCTAAACTGAGGCTAGGGCACCCCTAGGCTTAGACTAAAACTAGGGCTACCCTAGCTTAAGGCTATGGCACCTATAGGCTTAGGCTAGGGCACCCCTAGGCTTAGGCTAAGGCTAGGGCTCCCCTAGCCTAAGGCTAGGGCACCCCTAGGCTTAGGCTGGGCAACCCAAGGCTTAAGCTAGGGCACCCGTAGGCTTAGGCTAAGGCTAGGGCACCCCTAGCCTAAGGCTAGGGCACCCCTAGGCTTTGGCTAGGGCACCCCTAGGATTAGGCTAAGGCTAGGGCACTCCTAGGCTTAGGCTAGGGCACCCGTAGGCTTAGGCTAGGGCACCCCTAGACTTAGGCTAGGGCACCCCTAGGCTTAGGTTTCGGCTAGGGCACCCCTAGGCTTAGGCTAGGGCACCCCTATGCTTAGGCTAGGGCACCCCAAGGCTTAGGCTAAGGCACCCCTAGCTTACGCTAAGGTTAGGGCTCCCCTAGCCTAAGGGTAGGGCAGCCCTAAGCTTAGGCTAGGGCACCCCTAGGTTTTGGCTAGGGCGCCCCTAGGCTTAGGCTAAGGCTAGGGCTCCCCTGGCCTAAGGCTAGGGCACCCCTAGGCTTAGGGTAGGGCACCCCTAGGCTTAGGCTAAGGCTACGGCTCCCCTAGCCTCAGCTGGTGCACCCCTAGTCTCAGGCTATGGCACCCTAGGCTTAGGCTAGGGCAATCCTAGGGTAGACTAAGGCTAGGGCTCCCCTAGCCTCAGGCTAGGGCACCCGTAGGCTCAGGCTAGGGCACCCCTAGGCTCAGGATAGGGCACGCCTAGGCTTAGGCTATGGCTATGGCTCCCCTAGACTAAGGCTAGGGCACCCCTAGGCTTAGGCTAGGGCACCCCTAGGCTTAGGCTAGGGCACCCCTAGACTTAGGCTAAGGCAACGGCTCCCCTAGCCTCAGGCTAGGGCACCCCTAGACTCAGGCTTGGGCACCACTAAGCTTAGGCTAGGGCAATCCTAGGCTTAGGCTAAGGCTAGGGCTCCCTTAGGCTCAGGCTAGGGCACACCTAGGCTTAGACTAGGGCACCCCTAGGCTTAGGTTAAGGCTAGGGCTCTCCTAGCCTAAGGCTAGGGCACCTCTAGGCTTAGGCTAGGGAACCCATAGGCTTAGGCTAGGGCACCCCTACGCTTAAGCTAGGGCTCCCCTAGGGTTAGGCTAAGGCTTCGGCTCCCCTAGCCTCAGGCTAGTGCACCCCTAGACTCAGGCTATGGCACCCCTAAGCTTAGGCTAGGGCACCCTAGGCTTAGGCTAGGGCACAATTAGGCTTAGCCTAAGGCTAGGGCTCCCCTAGCCTAAGGCTAGAGCAGCCCTAGGCTTAGGCTAAGGCTAGGGCTAACCTAGGCTTAGGCTAGGGCACCCCTAGGCTGAGGCTAGGGAACCCCTAGACTAAGGCTAGGGCACCCCTAGGCTTAGGTTAGGGCACCCCTAGGCTTTGGCTAGGGCACCCCTACACTTACGCTAAGGCAACGGCTCCCCTAGCCTCAGGCAAGGGCACCCCTAGACTCAGGCTAGGCCACCCGTTAGCTTAGGCCAGGACAATCCTAGGCTTAGGCTAAGTCTAGGGCTCCCCTATCCTCAGGGTAGGGAACACCTAGGCTCAAGCTAGGGCTCCCCTAGCCTAAAGATAGGGCACCCCTAGGCTTAGGCTAGGGCACCCCTAGGCTTAGGCTAGGTCTCCCCTAGGCTTAGGCTAAGGCTGCGGCTCCCCTTGCCTCAGGCTAGTGCACCCCTAGACTCAGGCTATGGCACCCCTAGGCTTAGGCTAGGGAAATCCTAGGCTAGACTAACGTTAGGGCTCCCCTAGCCTCAGGCTAGGGCACCCATAGGCTCAGGCTAGGGCACCCTTAGACTCAGGCTAGGGCACCCCTAGACTCAGGCTAGGGCACCCCTAGTATTAAGCTAGGGCACCCTAGGCTTAGGCTAGGGCACGCTTAGGCTTAGGCTAAGGCTAGGCTCCCCTAGCCTAAGGCTAGAGCACCCCTCGGCTTAGGCTAGGGTACCCCTAGGCTTAGGCAAAGGCACCCCTAGGCTTAGGCTAGGGCACCCCTAGGCTTAGGCAAAGGCACCCCTAGGCTTAGGCTAGGGCACCCGTAGGCTTAGGCTAGGCATCCCTAGGATTAGGCTAGGGCACCCGTAGGCTTAGGCTACGGCACCTCTAGACTTAGGCTAGGGCACCCTTAGGCTTAGGCTAGGGCACCCCTAGGCTTAGGGTAGGGCAACCAAAGGCTTAGGCTAGGGCACCCCTAGGCTTTGGCTAGGGAACCCCTAGGCTTAGGATAGGGAAGTTCTAAGCTTAGGCTAGGGCACCCCTAAGCTTAGGCTAAGGCTAGGGCTCCCCTAGCCTAAGGATAGGGCACCCCTAAGCTTAGGCTAGGGCACCCCTAGGCTTAGTCTAGGGCACCCCTAGGATTAAGCTAGGGCAACCCTAGGCTTAGGCTGAGGCTAGGGATCCCCTAGCCTAAGGATAGGGCACTCCTAGGCTTAGGATAGGTACCCGTAGGCTTAGGCTAAGGCTAGGGATCCCCTAGCCTAAGGCTAGAGCACCCTTAGGCTTAGGCTAGGGCACCACTAGGCTAAGGGTAGGCCATCCCCAGGCTTAGGCTAGGGCACCCCTAGGTTTAGGAAAAGGTTAGAGCTCCCCTAGCCTCAGGCAAGGGCACCCTTAGACTCAGGCTAGGGCACCCGTTAGCTTAGGCTAGGACAAACCTAGGCTTAGGCTATGTCTTGGGCTCCCCTATCCTCAGGCTAGGGCACCCCTAGGCTCAGGCTAGGGCTCCCTAGCCTAAGGCTAGGGCACCCCTAGGCTTAGGCTAGGGCACCCCTAGGCTTAGGCTAGGGCTCCCCTAGGCTTAGGCTAAGGCTGCGGCTCCCCTTGCCTCAGGCTAGTGCACCCCTAGACTCAGACTTGGGCACCCCTAAGCTTAGGCTAGGGCAATCCTAGGCTTAGACTAGGGCACCCCTAGGCTTAGGCTAAGGCTTGGGCTACCCTAGCCTAAGGCTACGGCACCCCTAGGCTCAGGCTAGGGCACCCTGAGTCTTAGGCTAGGGCACACCTAGGCTTAGGAAAAGGCTAGAGCTCCCCTAGCCTAAGGCTAGGGCACCTCTAGGCTTAGGCTAGGGCACGCCTAGGCTTAGGCTAGGGCACCCCTAGGCTTAAGCTAGGGCTCACCTAGGGTTAGGCTAAGGCTACGGCTCCCCAAGCCTCATAGTGCACCCCTAGACTCAGGCTATGGCACCCCTAAGCTTAGGCTAGGGCACCATTAGGCTTAGGCTAGGGCACCCCTAGGCTTAGGCTAGGGCACCCCTAGGATTAGGCTAAGGCTAGGGCTCCCCTAGCCTAAGGCTAGAGCACCCCTAGGCTTAGGCTAGGGCACCCCTAGGCTTAGGGTAGGCCATCCCTAGGCTTAGGCTAGGGCACCCCAAGGCTTATTATAAGGCTAGGGCTAACCTAGGCTTAGGCTAGGGCACCCTTAGGCTTAGGCTAGGGAACCCCTAGACTAAGGCTAGGGCACCCCTAGGCTTAGGCTAGGGCAACCCTAGTCTTAGGCTAGGGCACCCCTACACTTAGGCTAAGGCAACGGCTCCCCTAGCCTCAGGCAAGGGCACCCCTAGACTCAGGCTAGGGCACCCGTTAGCTTAGGCTAGGACAATCCTAGGCTTAGGCTAAGTCTAGGGCTCCCCTATCCTCAGGCTAGGGCACCCCTTGGCTCAGGCTAGGGCTCCCCTAGCCTAAGGCTAGGGCACCCCAAGGCTTAGGCTAGGGCACCCCTAGTCTTAGGCGAGCGCTCCCCTAGGCTTAGGCTAAAGATGCGGCTCCCCTTGCCTCAGGCTAGTGCACCCCTAGACTTAGGCTATGGCACCCCTAGGCTTAGGCTAGGGCAATCCTAGGCTAGACTAACGTTAGGGCTCCCCTAGCTTCAGGCTAGGGCACCCGTAGGCTCAGGCTAGGGTACGCTTAGACTCAGGCTAGGGCATCCCTAGACTTAGGCTAGGGCACCCCTTGGATTAGGCTAGGGCACCCCTAGGCTTACGCTAAGGCTAGGCTTCCCTAGCCTAAGGCTAGAGCACCCCTAGGCTTCGGCTAGGGTACCCCTAGGCTTAGGCAAAGGCACCACTAGGCTTAGGCTAGGGCACCCCTAGGCTTAGGCAAAGGCACCCCTGGGCTTAGGCTAGGGCACCCCTAGGCTTAGGCTAGGTCACTCCTAGGCTTAGGCTAGGGCACTGCTAGGCTTAGGCTAAGGCTAGGTCACCCCTAGGCTTAGGCTAAGGCACCACTAGGCTTAGGCTAGGGCACCCCAAGGCTTACGCTAAGGCACCCCTAGGCTTACGCTAAGGTTAGGGCTCCCCTAGCCTAAGACTAGGGCACCTATAGGCTTAGGCTAGGGCACCCCTAGGCTTTGGCTAGGGCACCCCTAGACTTAGGCTAAGGCTAGGGCTCTCCTAGTCTAAGGCTAGGGCACCCCAAGGCTTAGGTTAGGGCACCCCTAGGCTTAGGCTAGGGCACCCCTAGTCTTAGGCTAGGGCACCCCTAGGCTTAGGCTAAGACTAGGTGACCCCTAGGCTTAGGCTAAGGCACCACTAGGCTTAGGCTAGGGCACCCCAAGACTTAGGCTAGCGCACCCCTAAGCTGAGGCTAGTGCACCCCTAAGCTGGGGCTAGGGCACCCCTAGGCTTAGGCTAAGGCTAGGGCTCCCCTAGCCTAATGCTAGGGCACCCCTAGGCTTAAGCTAGGGCACCTGTAGGCTTAGGCTAAGGCAAGGGCTACCCTAGCCTTTGGCTAGGGCAACTCTAGGCTTAGGCTAGGTCACCCCTAGGCTTAGGCTAAGGCTAGGGCTAATCTAGGCTTAGGTTAGGGCACCCCTAGGCTTAGGCTAGGGAACCCCTAGACTAAGGCTAGGGCACCCGTAGGCTTAGGCTAGGGTACCCCTAGGCTTAGGCTAGGGCACCCCTACACTTACGCTAAGGCCACGGCTCCCCTAGCCTCAGGCAAGGGCACCCCTAGACTCAGGCTAGGCCACCCGTTAGCTTAGGCTAGGACAATCCTAGGCTTAGGCTAAGTCTAGGGCTCCCCTATCCTCAGGCTAGGGCACCCCTAGGCTCAAGCTAGGGCTCCCCTAGCCTAAGGCTAGGGCACCCCTAGGCTTAGGCTAGGGCACCCCTAGGCTTAGGCTAGGTCTCCCCTAGGCTTAGGCTAAGGCTGTGGCTCCCCTTGCCTCAGGCTAGTGCACCCCTAGACTCAGGCTATGGCACCCCTAGGCTTAGGCTAGGGCAATCCTAGGCTAGGCTAACGTTAGGGCTCCCCTAGCCTCAGGTTAGGGCACCCGTAGGCTCAGGCTAGGGCACCCTTAGACTCAGGCTAGGGCACCCGTAGACTTAGGCTAGGGCACCCCTAGGATTAGGCTAGGGCACCCCTAGGCTTAGGCTAGGGCACGCCTAGGCTTAGGCTAAGGCTAGGCTCACCTAGCCTAAGGCTAGAGCACCCCTAGGCTTAGGCTAGGGTACCCCTAGGCTTAGGCAAAGGCACCCCTAGGCTTAGGCTAGGGCACCCATAGGCTTAGGCAAAGGCACCCCTAGGCTTAGGCTAGGGCACCCCTAGGCTTAGGCTAGGGCATCCCTAGGCTTAGGCTAGGGGACACCAAGACTTAGGCAAGGGCACACCTAGGCTTAGGCTAAGGCTAGGGATCCCCTAGCCTAAGGCTAGTGCGCCCCTAGTCTTAGGCTAGGGCACCCCGAGGCTTAGGCTAGGGCACCCCTAGGCTTTGGCTAGGGAACCCCTAGGCTTAGGATAGGGAACGTCTAAGCTTAGGCTAGGGCACCCCTAGGCTTAGGCTAGGGCACCCCTAGGCTTAGGCTAAGTCTAGGGCTCCCCTAGCCTAAGGCTAGGGCACCCCTAGGCTTAGGCTAGGGCACCCCTAGGCTTAGTCTAGGGTACCCCTAGGCTTACGCTAGGGCACCCCTAGGCTTAGGCTAAGTCTAGGGATCCCCTAGCCTAAGGATTGGGCACTCCTAGGCTTAGGCTAGGGCACCCGTAGGCTTAGGCTAAGGCTTGGGCTACCCTAGCCTAAGGCTACGGCACCCCTAGGCTCAGGCTAGGGCACCCTGAGGCTTAGGCTAGGGCACACCTAGGCTTAGGAAAAGGCTAGAGCTCCCCTAGCCTAAGGCTAGGGCACCTCTAGGCTTAGGCTAGGGCACGCCTAGGCTTAGGCTAGGGCACCCCTAGGCTTAAGCTAGGGCTCACCTAGGGTTAGGCTAAGGCTACGGCTCCCCAAGCCTCATAGTGCACCCCTAGACTCAGGCTATGGCACCCCTAAGCTTAGGCTAGGGCACCATTAGGCTTAGGCTAGGGCACCCCTAGGCTTAGGCTAGGGCACCCCTAGGATTAGGCTAAGGCTAGGGCTCCCCTAGCCTAAGGCTAGAGCACCCCTAGGCTTAGGCTAGGGCACCCCTAGGCTTAGGGTAGGCCATCCCTAGGCTTAGGCTAGGGCACCCCAAGGCTTATTATAAGGCTAGGGCTAACCTAGGCTTAGGCTAGGGCACCCTTAGGCTTAGGCTAGGGAACCCCTAGACTAAGGCTAGGGCACCCCTAGGCTTAGGCTAGGGCAACCCTAGTCTTAGGCTAGGGCACCCCTACACTTAGGCTAAGGCAACGGCTCCCCTAGCCTCAGGCAAGGGCACCCCTAGACTCAGGCTAGGGCACCCGTTAGCTTAGGCTAGGACAATCCTAGGCTTAGGCTAAGTCTAGGGCTCCCCTATCCTCAGGCTAGGGCACCCCTTGGCTCAGGCTAGGGCTCCCCTAGCCTAAGGCTAGGGCACCCCAAGGCTTAGGCTAGGGCACCCCTAGTCTTAGGCGAGCGCTCCCCTAGGCTTAGGCTAAAGATGCGGCTCCCCTTGCCTCAGGCTAGTGCACCCCTAGACTTAGGCTATGGCACCCCTAGGCTTAGGCTAGGGCAATCCTAGGCTAGACTAACGTTAGGGCTCCCCTAGCTTCAGGCTAGGGCACCCGTAGGCTCAGGCTAGGGTACGCTTAGACTCAGGCTAGGGCATCCCTAGACTTAGGCTAGGGCACCCCTTGGATTAGGCTAGGGCACCCCTAGGCTTAGGCTAGGGCACGCCTAGGCTTAGGATAAGGCTAGGCTTCCCTAGCCTAAGGCTAGAGCACCCCTAGGCTTAAGCTAGGGCACCCCTAGGCTTAGGCAAAGGCACCCCTAGGCTTAGGCTAAGGCACCCGTAGGCTTAGGCTAAGGGTAGGGATCCCCTAGCCTAAGGTTAGAGCACCCCTAGGCTTAGGCTAGGGCACCCCTAGGCTAAGGGTAGGCCATCCCTAGGTTTAGGCTAGGGCACACCTAGGCTTAGGCTAAGGCTAGGGCTAACCTAGGCTTAGGCTAGGGCACCCCTAGGCTTAGGCTAGGGCACCCCTAGGCTTAGGCTAGGGCACCCCTACACTTAGGCTAAGGCAACGACTCCCTTAGCCTCAGGCAAGGGCACCCTTAGACTCAGGCTAGGGCACCCGTTAGCTTAGGCTAGGACAATCCTAGGCTTAGGCTAAGTCTAGGGCTCCCCTATCCTCAGGCTAGGGCACCCCTAGGCTCAGGCAAGGGCTCCCCTAGCCTAAGGCTAGGGCACCCCTAGGCTTAGGCTAGGGCACCCCTAGGCTTAGGCTAGGGCTCCCCTAGGCTTAGGCTAAGGCTGCGGCTCCCCTTGCCTCAGGCTAGTGCACCCATAGACTCAGGCTTGGGCACCCCTAAGCTTAGGCTAGGGCAATCCTAGGCTTAGGCTAAGGCTAGGGCTACACTAGTCTCAGGCTAGGGCACCCCTAGGCTTAGACTAGGGCACCCCTAGGCTTAGGCTAAGGCTTGGGCTCCCCTAGCCTAAGCCTACGGCACCCCTAGGCTCAGGCTAGGGCACCCCGAGGCTTAGGCTAGGGCACACCTAGGCTTAGGAAAAGGCTAGGACTCCCCTAGCCTAAGGCTAGGGCACCTCTAGGCTTAGGCTAGGGCACCCCTAGGCTTAGGCTAGGGCACCCCTAGGCCTAAGCTAGGGCTCCCCTAGGGTTAGGCTAAGGCTACGGCTCGCCAAGCCTCATAGTGCACCCCTAGACTCAGGCTATGGCACCCCTAAGCTTAGGCTAGGGGACCATTAGGCTTAGGCTAGGGCATCCATAGGCTTAGGCTAGGGCACCCCTAGGCTTAGGCTAAGGCTAGGGCTACCCTAGCCTAAGGCTAGAGCACCCCTAGGCTTAGGCTACTGCACCCCTAGTCTTAGGCTAGGGCACCCCTACACTTAGGCTAAGGCAACGGCTCCCCAACCTCAGGCAAGGGCTACCCTAGTCTCAGGCGAGGGCACCCGTTAGCTTAGGCTAGGACAATCCTAGGCTTAGGCTAAGTCTAGGGCTCCCCTATCCTCAGGCTAGGGCACCCCTAGGCTCAGGCTAGGGCTCCCCTAGGCTTAGGCTAAGGCTGCGGCTTCCGTTGCCTCAGGCTAGTGCACCCCTAGGCTCAGGCTATGGCACCCCTAGGATTAGGCTAGGGCAATCCTAGGCTAGACTAACGTTAGGGCTCCCCTAGCTTCAAGCTAGGGCACCCGTAGGCTCAGGCTAGGGCACCCTTAGACTCAGGCTAGGGCATCCCTAGACTTAGGCTAGGGCACCCCTTGGATTAGGCTAGGGCACCCCTAGGCTTACGCTAAGGCTAGGCTTCCCTAGCCTAAGGCTAGAGCACCCCTAGGCTTCGGCTAGGGTACCCCTAGGCTTAGGCAAAGGCACCACTAGGCTTAGGCTAGGGCACCCCTAGGCTTAGGCAAAGGCACCCCTGGGCTTAGGCTAGGGCACCCCTAGGCTTAGGCTAGGTCACTCCTAGTCTTAGGCTAGGGCACTGCTAGGCTTAGGCTAAGGCTAGGTCACCCCTAGGCTTAGGCTAAGGCACCACTAGGCTTAGGCTAGGGCACCCCAAGGCTTACGCTAAGGCACCCCTAGGCTTACGCTAAGGTTAGGGCTCCCCTAGCCTAAGACTAGGGCACCTATAGGCTTAGGCTAGGGCACCCCTAGGCTTTGGCTAGGGCACCCCTAGGCTTAGGCTAAGGCTAGGGCTCTCCTAGTCTAAGGCTAGGGCACCCCAAGGCTTAGGTTAGGGCACCCCTAGGCTTAAGCTAGGGCACCCCTAGTCTTAGGCTAGGGCACCCCTAGGCTTAGGCTAAGACTAGGTGACCCCTAGGCTTAGGCTAAGGCACCACTAGGCTTAGATTAGGGCACCCCAAGACTTAGGCTAGCGCACCCCTAAGCTGAGGCTAGTGCACCCCTAAGCTGGGGCTAGGGCACCCCTAGGCTTAGGCTAAGGCTAGGGCTCCCCTAGCCTAATGCTAGGGCACCCCTAGGCTTAAGCTAGGGCACCTGTAGGCTTAGGCTAAGGCAAGGGCTACCCTAGCCTTTGGCTAGGGCAACTCTAGGCTTAGGCTAGGTCACCCCTAGGCTTAGGCTAAGGCTAGGGCTAATCTAGGCTTAGGTTAGGGCACCCCTAGGCTTAGGCTAGGGAACCCCTAGACTAAGGCTAGGGCACCCGTAGGCTTAGGCTAGGGTACCCCTAGGCTTAGGCTAGGGCACCCCTACACTTACGCTAAGGCCACGGCTCCCCTAGCCTCAGGCAAGGGCACCCCTAGACTCAGGCTAGGCCACCCGTTAGCTTAGGCTAGGACAATCCTAGGCTTAGGCTAAGTCTAGGGCTCCCCTATCCTCAGGCTAGGGCACCCCTAGGCTCAAGCTAGGGCTCCCCTAGCCTAAGACTAGGGCACCCCTAGGCTTAGGCTAGGGCACCCCTAGGCTTAGGCTAGGTCTCCCCTAGGCTTAGGCTAAGGCTGTGGCTCCCCTTGCCTCAGGCTAGTGCACCCCTAGACTCAGGCTATGGCACCTCTAGGCTTAGGCTAGGGCAATCCTAGGCTAGGCTAACGTTAGGGCTCCCCTAGCCTCAGGTTAGGGCACCCGTAGGCTCAGGCTAGGGCACCCTTAGACTCAGGCTAGGGCACCCGTAGACTTAGGCTAGGGCACCCCTAGGATTAGGCTAGGGCACCCCTAGGCTTAGGCTAGGGCACGCCTAGGCTTAGGCTAAGGCTAGGCTCACCTAGCCTAAGGCTAGAGCACCCCTAGGCTTAGGCTAGGGTACCCCTAGGCTTAGGCAAAGGCACCCCTAGGCTTAGGCTAGGGCACCCATAGGCTTAGGCAAAGGCACCCCTAGGCTTAGGCTAGGGCACCCCTAGGCTTAGGCTAGGGCATCCCTAGGCTTAGGCTAGGGGACACCAAGACTTAGGCAAGGGCACACCTAGGCTTAGGCTAAGGCTAGGGATCCCCTAGCCTAAGGCTAGTGCGCCCCTAGTCTTAGGCTAGGGCACCCCGAGGCTTAGGCTAGGGCACCCCTAGGCTTTGGCTAGGGAACCCCTAGGCTTAGGATAGGGAACGTCTAAGCTTAGGCTAGGGCACCCCTAGGCTTAGGCTAGGGCACCCCTAGGCTTAGGCTAAGTCTAGGGCTCCCCTAGCCTAAGGCTAGGGCACCCCTAGGCTTAGGCTAGGGCACCCCTAGGCTTAGTCTAGGGTACCCCTAGGCTTACGCTAGGGCACCCCTAGGCTTAGGCTAAGTCTAGGGATCCCCTAGCCTAAGGATTGGGCACTCCTAGGCTTAGGCTAGGGCACCCGTAGGCTTAGGTTAAGGGTAGGAATCCCCTAGCCTAAGGCTAGAGCACCCCTAGGCTTAAGCTAGGGCACCCCTAGGCTAAGGGTAGGCCATCCCTAGGCTTAGGCTAGGGCACCCCTGGGCTTAGGCTAGGCACCCCTAGGCTTAGGCTAGGGCACCCATACACTTAGGCTAAGGCAACGACTCCCCTAGCCTCAGGCAAGGGCACCCTTAGACTCAGGCTAGGGCACCCGTTAGCTTAGGCTAGGAAAATCCTAGTCTTAGGCTAAGTCTAGGGCTCCCCTATCCTCAGGCTAGGGCACCCCTAGGCTCAGGCTAGGGCACCCCTAGGCTTAGACTAGGGCACCCCTAGGCTTAGGCTAAGGCTTGGGCTCCACTAGCCTAAGGCTTCGGCACCCCTAGGCTCAGGCTAGGGCACCTCTAGGCTTAGGCTAGGGCACCCCTAGGCTTAGGCTAGGGCACCCCTAGGCTTAAGCTAGGGCTCCCCTAGAGTTAGGCTAACGCTACGGCTCCCCAAGCCTCATAGTGCACCCCTAGACTCAGGCAATGGCACCCCTAAGCTTAGGCTAGGGCACCCCTAGGCGTAGGCTAGGGCACCCCTAGGCTTAGGCTAGGGCAACCCTAGGCTTAGGCTAAGGTTAGGGCTCCCCTAGCCTAAGGCTAGAGTACCCCTAGGCCTAGGCTAGGGCACCCCTAGGCTTAGGCTAATTCTAGGGCTAACCTAGGCTTAGGCTAGGGCACCCCTAGGCTTAGGCTAGGGCACCCCTAGTCTTAGGCTAGGGCACCCCTACACTTAGGCTAAGGCAACGGCTCCCCTAGCCTCAGGCAAGGGCACCCCTAGACTCAGGCTAGGGCACCCGTTACCTTAGGCTAGGACAATACTAGGCTTAGGCTAAGACCAGGGTTCCCCTATCCTCAGGCTAGGGCACCCCTAGTCTAAGGCTAGGGCACCCCAAGGCTTAGGCTAGGGCACCCCTAGTCTTAGGCTACGGCTCCCCTAGGCTTAGGCTAAGGCTGCGGCTCCCCTTGCCTCAGGCTAGTGCACCCCTAGACTCAGGCTATGGCACCCCTAGGCTTAGGCTAGGGCAATCCTAGGCTAGACTAACGTTAGGGCTCCCCTTGCTTCAGGCAAGGGCACCCGTAGGCTCAGGCTAGGGCACCCTTAGACTCAGGCTAGGGCATCCCTAGACTTAGGCTAGGGCACCCCTTGGATTAGGCTAGGGCACCCCTAGGCTTAGGCTAGGGCACGCCTAGGCTTAGGCTAAGGCTAGGCTTCCCTAGCCTAAGGCTAGAGCACCCCTAGGCTTCGGCTAGGGCACCCCTAGGCTTAGGCAAAGGCACCCCTAGGCTTAGGCTAGGGCACCCCTAGGCTTAGGCAAAGGCACCCCTGGTCTTAGGCTAGGGCACCCCTAGGCTTAGGCTAGGGCACTCCTAGGCTTAGGCTCGGGCACCCCTAGGCTTAGGCTAAGGCACCACTAGGCTTAGGCTAGGGCACCCCAAGGCTTACGCTAAGGCACCCCTAGGCTTACGCTAAGGTTAGGGCTCCCCAAACCTAAGACTTGGACACCTCTAGGCTTAGGCTAGGGCACCCCTAGGCTTTGGCTAGGGCACCCCTAGGCTTAGGCTAAGGCTAGGGCTCTCCTAGCCTAAGGCTAGGGCACCACTAGGGTTAGGCTAGGGCACCCCAAGACATAGGCTAGCGCACCCCTAGGCTGAGGCTAGTGCACCCCTAAGCTGAGGCTAGGGCACCCCTAGGCTTAGGCTAAGGCTAGGGCTCCCCTAGCCTAAGGCTAGGGCACCCCTAGGCTTAAGCTAGGGCACCTGTAGGCTTAGGCTAAGGCTAGGGCTACCCTAGCCTAAGGCTAGGGCAACTCTAGGTTTAGGCTAGGGAACCCCTAGGCTTAGGCTAAGGCTAGGGCTCCCCTAGCCTAAGGCTAGGGCACCCCTAGGCTTAAGCTAGGGCACCCGTAGGCTTAGGCTAAGGCTAGGGCACCCCTAGCCTAAGGCTAGGGCACCCCTAGACTTTGGCTAGGGCACCCGTAGGCTTAGGATAGGGAACTTCTAAGTTTAGTCTAGGGCACCCCTAGGCTTAGGCTAAGGCTAGGGCTCCCCTAGCCTAAGGCTAGGGCACCCCTAGGCTTAAGCTAGGGCACCCGTAGGCTTAGGCTTAAGCTAGGGCACCCCTAGGTTTAGGCTAGGACCCTCCTAGGCTAAGGCTAGGGCAACCGTAGGCTTAGGCTAGAACACCCCTAGGCTTAGGCTAGGGCACCCCTAGGCTTAGGCTAAGGCTTGGGCTCCCCTAGTCTAAGGCTAGGGCACCCTTAGGCTTCGAATAGGGCACCCCTAGGCTTAGGCTAGGGCACCCCTAGGCTTAAGCTAGGGCACCCCTAGGCTTAGGCTAGGACACCACTAGGCTTAGGCTAGGGCACCGCTAGTCTTAGGCTAAGGATAGGGCTTCCCTAGCCTAAGGCTAGGGCACCCCTAGGCTTAGGCTAGGGCACCCCTAGGCTTAGGTATGGAACCCCTATGCTTAGGTTATGGCACCCCTATGTTTACTCTAAGGCTAGGGCTTCCCTAGCCTAAGGCTAGGGCACCTCTGCGCTTAGGCTAGGGCACCCTAGGCTTTGGTGAGGGCACCCCTAGGCTTAGGCTAGGGCACTCCTAGGCTTAGGCTAGGGCACCCGTAGGCTTAGGCTAGAGCACCCCTAGGCTTAGGCTAAGGCTAGGGCTCCCTGAGCCTAAGGCTACGGCACCCCTAGGTTTAGGCTAGGACCCTCCTAGGCCTAGGCTAGGACACCCGTAGGTTTAGGGTAGAGCACCCCTAGGCTTAGGCTAGGGCACCCCTAGGCTTAGGCTAAGGCTTGGGCTCCCCTAGTCTAAGGCTAGGGCACCCTTAGGCTTAAGCTAGGGCACCCCTAGGCTTAGGCTAGGACACCACTAGGCTTAGGCTAGGGCACCGCTAGGCTTAGGCTAAGGCTAGGGCTTCCCTAACCTAAGGCTAGGGCACCCCTAGGCTTAGGCTAGGGCACCCCTAGGCTTAGGTATGGAACCCCTAGGCTTAAGTTATGGCACCCCTATGCTTAGGCTAGGGCACCCCTACATGTAAGCTAGGGCACCCCTAGGCTTAGGCTGGGGCACACCTAGGCTTAGGCTAAGTCTAGGGCTCCCCTAGCCTAAGGCTAGGGCACCCCTAGGCTTAGGCTAGGCACCCCTAGACTTAGGCTAGGGCAACCCTAGGCTTTGGCTAGGGCACCCCTAAGCTTAGGCTAAGGCTAGGGCTCCTCTAGCCTAACACTAGGGCATCCCCAGGCGTGGCTAGGGCACCCCTAGGTTTAGGCTAGGGCACCCCCAAGCTTCGGCTAAGGCGAGGACTCCCCTAGCCTAAGGATAGGGCACCCCTAGGCTTAGACTAAGGCTAGGGCTCCCCTAAGCTTAGGCTAGGGCACCCCTAGTTTTAGGCTAGGGCACCCCTAGGCTTAGGCTATGGCTAGGGTTCCCCTGGCCTACGGCTAGGGCACCCCTAGGCTTAGGCTAAGGCACCCCTACGCTTAGGCTAGGGCACCTGTAGGCTTAGGCTAGGGCACCCCTAGGCTTAGGCTAGGGCACCCCTAGGCTTAGAGTAGGGCTCCCCTAGCCTAAGGCTGGGGCACCCCTAGACTCAGGCTTTGGCACCGTAGGCTTATGCTAGGGCAATCCTATGCTAGACAAAGGCTAGGGCTCCCCTAGCCTCAGGCTAGGGCACCCGTAGGCTCAGGCTAGGGCACCCCTAGGCTCAGGATAGGGCACGACTAGGCTTACGCTAAGCCTAGGGCTCCCCTAGACTACAGCTAGGGCACCCCTAGGTTTAGGCTAGGGCACCCCTAGGCTTAGGTTTAGGCTAGGGCACCCCTAGGCTTAGGCTAGGGCACCCCTAGGCTTAGGCTAGGGCAACCCAAGGCTTAGGCTAAGGCACTCCTAGGCTTAGGCTAGGGCACCCCTAGGCTTAGGCTAAGGCTCGGGCTCCCCAAGCCTAAGGCTAGGGCACCCCTAGGCTTAGGCTTGGGCACCCCTAGGCTTAGGCTAGGGCACGCCTTGGATTAGGCTAGGGCAGCCCTAGGCTTAGGCTAAGGCTTGGGCTCCCCTAGTCTAAGGCTAGGGCACCCTTAGGCTTAGACTAGGGCACCCCTAGGCTTAGGTTATGGCACCCCTATGCTTAGGCTTGGGCACCCCTAGATGTAGGCTAGGGGACCCCTAGGCTTAGGCTGGGGCACACCTAGGCTTAGGCTAAGACTAGGGCTCCCCTAGCCTAAGGCTAGGGCACCCCTAGGCTTAGGCTAGGCACCCCTAGACTTAGGCTAGGGCAACCCTAGGCTTAGGCTAGGGCACCCCTAGGCTTAGTCTAGGGCACCCCTAGGCTTAGGCTAATGCTAGGGCTCCTCTAGCCTAACACTAGGGCATCCCTAGGCTTGGCTAGGGCACCCCTAGGCTTAGGCTAGGGCACCCCTACGTTTAGGCTAGGGCACCCCCAAGCTTCGGCTAAGGCGAGGGCTCCCCTAGCCTAAGGATAGGGCACCCCTAAGCTTAGGTTAGGCACCCCTAGGTTTAGGCTAGAGCACCCCTAGGCTTAGGCTATGGCTAGGGCTCCCTTTTCCTACGGCTAGGGCACCCCTAGGCTTAGGCTAGGCCTCCCCTAGCCTAAGGCTGGGGCACCCCTAGACTCAGGCTATGGCACCGTAGGCTTAGGCTAGGGCAATCCTATGCTAGACAAAGGCTAGGGCTCCCCTAGCCTCAGGCTAGGGCACCCGTAGGCTCAGGCTAGGGCACCCCTAGGCTCAGGATAGGGCACGACTAGGCTTACGCTAAGGCTAGGGAACCCCTAGCCTAAGGCTAGGGCGCCCCTAGGCTTAGGCTAGGGTAACCGCAGGTTTAGGCTAGGGCACCCTTAGACTTAGGCTAAGGCAACGGCTCCCCTAGCCTCAGGCTAGGGCACCCCTAGACTCAGGCTAGGGCACCCCTAAGCTTAGGCTAGGGCAATCCTAGGCTTAGGCTAAGGCTAGGGCTCCCATAGGATCAGTCTAGGGCACCCCGAGGCTTAAACTAGGGCACCCCTAGGCTTAGGCTAAGGCTAGAGCTCCCCTAGCCTAAGGCTACGGCACCCCTAGGCTCTGGCTAGGGCACCCCGAGGCTTAGGCTAGGGCACCCCTAGGCTTAGGAAAAGGCTAGGGCTCCCCTACCCTACGGCTAGGGCACCTCTAGGCTTAGGCTAGGGCACCCCTAGGCTTAGGCTAGGGCACCCCTAGGCTTAAGATAGGGCTCCCCTACGCTTAGGCTAAGGCTACAGCTTCCCTAGCCTCACGCTAGAGCACCCCTAGACTCAGGCTATGGCACCCCTAAGCTTAGGCTAGGGCACCCCTAGGCTTAAGCTAGGGCACCCCTAGGCTTAGGCTAGGCCAACCCTAGGGTTAGGCTAGGGCCCCCCTAGGCTTAGGCTAGGGAATCCCTATACTAAGGCTAGGGCACCCCTAGGCTTAGGGTAGGGCACCCCTAGACTCAGGCTATGGCACCCGTTAGCTTAGGCTAGGGCAATCCTAGGCTTAGGCTAAGTCTAGGGCTCCCCTATCCTCAGGCTAGGGCTCCCCTAGGCTCAGGCTATGGCACCCCTAGGATTAGGCTAGGGCAATCCTAGGCTAGACTAACGTGAGGGCTCCCCTAGCCTCAGGCTAGGGCACCCCTAGGCTTAGGCTAGGGCACCCCTAGGCTTAGGCTAAGGCTAGGGCTCCCCTAGCCTAAGGCTAGGGCACCACTAGGCTTAGGCTAGGGCACCGCTAGGCTTAGTATAGGGCACCCATAGTCTTAGGCTAGGGCACCCCTAGGCTTAGGCTAAGGCAAGGGCTACCCTAGCCTATGGCTAGGGCACCCCTAGGCTTAGGCTAGGGCACCCCTAGGCTTAGACAAAGGCACCCCTAGGCTTAGGCTAGGGCACCCCTAGGCTTAGGCTAGGGCACCCCTAGGCTTAAGCTAGGAGACCCGTAGGCTTAGGCTAAGGCTAGGGCTCCACTAGCCTAAGGCTAGGGCACCCCTAGGCTTAGGCTAGGGCACCCCTAGGCTTTGGCTAGGGCACCACTAGGCTTAGGATACGGAACTTCTAAGCTTAGACTAGGGCACCCTAGGCTTAGGCTAGGGCACCCCTAGGCTTAGGCTAAGGCTAGATCTCCCATAGCCTAAGGCTAGGGCACCCTTAGGCTTAAGCTAGGGCACCCGTAGGCTTAGGCTAAGGCTAGGGCACCCCTAGCCTAAGGCTAGGGCACCCCTAGACTTTGGCTAGGGCACCCGTTAGCTTAGGATAGGGAACTTCTAAATTTAGTCTAAGGCACCCCTAGGCTTAGGCTAAGGCTAGGGCTCCCCTAGCCTAAGGCTAGGGCACCCCTAGGCTTAATTTAGGGCATCCCTAGGCTTAGGTTAGTGCACTCCTAGGCTTAAGCTAGGGCACCCCTAGGTTTAGGCTAAGGCTAGGGATCCCCTAACCTAAGGCTAGGGCACTCCTAGGCTTAGACTAGGGCACCGGTAGGCTTAGGCTAGGGCACCTCTAGACTTAGGCTAGGGCACCCCTAGGCTTAGGTTTAGGCTAGGGCACCCCTAGGCTTAGGACAGGGCACCCCTAGGCTTAGGGTAGGGCAACCCAAGGCTTAGGCTAAGGCACCCCTGGCTTACGCTAAGATAGGGCTCCCCTAGCCTAAGCCTAGGGCACCTCTACGCTTAGGCTAAGGCACCCTAGGCTTTGGTTAGGGCACCCCTAGGCTTAGGCTAGGGCACTCCTAGGCTTAGGCTAGGGCAGCCCTAGGCTTAGGCTAGGAAACCCCTAGGCTTAGGCTAGGGCACCCCTAGACTTAGGCTAAGGCTAGGGCTCCCCTAGCCTAAGGCTAGGGCACCCCTAGGCTTAGGCTTGGGCACCCCTAGGCTTAGGCTAGGGCACCCCTAGGATTAGGCTAGGGCACCCATAGGCTTGGGCTTGGGCACCCCTAGGCTTAGGCTAGGGCACCCCTAGGATTAGGCTAAGGCTAGGGCTACCCGAGCCTAAGGCTAGGGCACCCCTAGGTTTAGGCTAGGACCCTCCTAGGCTTAGGCTAGGGCACCCGTAGGCTTAGGCTAGAACACCCCTAGGCTTAGGCTAGGGCACCCCTAGGCTTAGGCTAAGGCTTGGGCTCCCCTAGTCTAAGGCTAGGGCACCCTTAGGCTTAGACTAGGGCACCCCTAAGCTTAGGCTAGGGCACCCCTAGGCTTAAGCTAGGGCACCCCTAGGGTTAGGCTAGGACACCACTAGGCTTAGGCTAGGGCACCCCTAGGCTTAGGTATGGAACCCCTAGGCTTAGGTTATGGCACCCCTATGCTTACGCTAAGGTTAGGGCTCCCCTAGCCTAAGGCTAGGGCACCTCTACGCTTAGGCTAGGGCACCCTTGGCTTTGGTTAGGGCACCCCTAGGCTTAGGCTAGGGCACTCCTAGGCTTAGGCTAGGGCACCCGTAGGCTTAGGCTAGAGCACCCCTAGGCTTAGGCTAAGGCTAGGGCTCCCTGAGCCTAAGGCTAGGGCACCCTAGGTTTAGGCTAGGACCCTCCTAGTTTTAGGCTAGGGCACCCGTAGGCTTAGGCTAGAGCACCCCTAGGCTTAGGCTAGTGCATCCCTAGGCTTAGGCTAAGGCTTGGGCTCCCCTAGTCTAAGGCTAGGGCACCCTTAGGCTTAAGCTAGGGCACCCCTAGGCTTAGGCTAGGACACCACTAGGCTTAGGCTAGGGCACCGCTAGGCTTAGGCTAAGGCTAGGGTTTCCCTAGCCTAAGGCTAGGGCACCCCTATGCTTAGGCTAGGGCACCCCTAGGTTTAGGTATGGAACCCCTAGGCTTAGGTTATGGCACCCCTAGGCTTAGGCTAGTGCACCCCTAGGCTTAGGCTAAGGCTTGGGCTCCCCTAGTCTAAGGCTAGGGCACCCTTAGGCTTAAGCTAGGGCACCCCTAGGCTTAGGCTAGGACACCACTAGGCTTAGGCTAGGGCACAGCTAGGCTTAGGCTAAGGCTAGGGCTTCCCTAGCCTAAGGCTAGGGCACCCCTAGGCTTAGGCTAGGGCACCCCTAGGCTTAGGTATGGAACCCCTAGGCTTAGGTTATGGCACCCCTATGCTTAGGCTAGGGCACCCCTAGATGTAGGCTAGGGCACCCCTTGGCTTAGGCTGGGGCACACCTAGGATTAGGCTAAGGCTAGGGATCCCCTAACCTAAGGCTAGGGCACTCCTAGGCTTAGACTAGGGCACCGGTAGGCTTAGGCTAGGGCACCTCTAGACTTAGGCTAGGGCACCCCTAGGCTTAGATTTAGGCTAGGGCACCCCTAGGCTTAGGATAGGGCACCCCTAGGCTTAGGGTAGGGCAACCCAAGGCTTAGGCTAAGGCACCCCTGGCTTACGCTAAGGTTAGGGCTCCCCTAGCCTAAGCCTAGGGCACCTCTACGCTTAGGCTAAGGCACCCTAGGCTTTGGTTAGGGCACCCCTAGGCTTAGGCTAGGGCACTCCTAGGCTTAGGCTAGGGCAGCCCTAGGCTTAGGCTAGGAAACCCCTAGGCTTAGGCTAGGGCACGCCTAGACTTAGGCTAAGGCTAGGGCTCCCCTAGCCTAAGCCTAGGGCACCTCTACGCTTAGGCTAAGGCACCCTAGGCTTTGGTTAGGGCACCCCTAGGCTTAGGCTAGGGCACTCCTAGGCTTAGGTTAGGGCAGCCCTAGGCTTAGGCTAGGAAACCCCTAGGCTTAGGCTAGGGCACGCCTAGACTTAGGCTAAGGCTAGGGTTCCCCTAGACTAAGGCTAGGGCACCCCTAGGCTTAGGCTTGGGCACCCCTAGGCTTAGGCTAGGGCACCCCTAGGATTAGGCTAGGGCAGCCCTAGGCTTAGGCTAAGCCTAGGGCTCCCCTAGCCTAAGGCTAGGGCACCCATAGGCTTGGGCTTGGGCACCCCTAGGCTTAGGCTAGGGCACCCCTAGGATTAGGCTAAGGCTAGGGCTACCCGAGCCTAAGGCTAGGGCACCCCTAGGTTTAGGATAGGACCCTCCTAGGCTTAGGCTAGGGCACCCGTAGGCTTAGGCTAGAACACCCCTAGGCTTAGGCTAGGGCACCCCTAGGCTTAGGCTAAGGTTTGGGCTCCCCTAGTCTAAGGCTAGGGCACCCTTAGGCTTAGACTAGGGCACCCCTAAGCTTAGGTTAGGGCACCCCTTGGCTTAAGCTAGGGCACCCCTAGGGATAGGCTAGGACACCACTAGGCTTAGGCTAGGGCACCCCTAGGCTTAGGTATGGAACCCCTAGGCTTAGGTTATGGCACCCCTATGCTTACGCTAAGGTTAGGGCTCCCCTAGCCTAAGGCGAGGGCACCTCTACGCTTAGGCTAGGGCACCCTAGGCTTTGGTTAGGGCACCCCTAGGCTTAGGCTAGGGCACTCCTAGGCTTAGGCTAGGGCACCCGTAGGCTTAGGCTAGAGCACCCCTAGGCTTAGGCTAAGGCTAGGGCTCCCTGAGCCTAAGTCTAGGGCACCCTAGGTTTAGGCTAGGACCCTCCTAGTCCTAGGCTAGGGCACCCGTAGGCTTAGGCTAGAGCACCCCTAGGCTTAGGCTAGTGCACCCCTAGGCTTAGGCTAAGGTTTGGGCTCCCCTAGTCTAAGGCTAGGGCACCCTTAGGCTTAAGCTAGGGCACCCCAAGGCTTAGGCTAGGACACCACTAGGCTTAGGCTAGGGCACCGCTAGGCTTAGGCTAAGGCTAGGGCTTCCCTAGCCTAAGGCTAGGGCACCCCTAGGCTTAGGTATGGAACCCCTGGGCTTAGGTTATGGCACCCCTAGGCTTAGGCTAGTGCACCCCTAGGCTTAGGCTAAGGCTTGGCCTCCCCTAGTCTAAGGCTAGGGCACCCTTAGGCTTAAGCTAGGGCACCCCTAGGCTTAGGCTAGGACACCACTAGGCTTAGGCTAGGGCACCCCTAGGCTTAAGCTAGGGCACCCCTAGGGTTAGGCTAGGACACCACTAGGCTTAGACTAGGGCACCCCTAGGCTTAGGTATGGAACCCCTATGCTTAGGTTATGGCACCCCTATGCTTACGCTAAGGTTAGGGCTCCCCTAGTCTAAGGCTAGGGCACCTCTACGCTTAGGCTAGGGCACCCTAGGCTTTGGTTAGGGCACCCCTAGGCTTAGGCTAGGGCACTCCTAGGCTTAGGCTAGGGCACCCGTAGGCTTAGGCTAGAGCACCCCTAGGCTTAGGCTAAGGCTAGGGCTCCCTGAGCCTAAGGCTAGGGCACCCTAGGTTTAGGCTAGGACCCTCCTAGTCCTAGGCTAGGGCACCCGTAGGCTTAGGCTAGAGCACCCCTAGGCTTAGGCTAGTGCACCCCTAGGCTTAGGCTAAGGCTTGGGCTCCCCTAGTCTAAGGCTAGGGCACCCTTAGGCTTAAGCTAGGGCACCCCTAGGCTTAGGCTAGGACACCACTAGGCTTAGGCTAGGGCACCGCTAGGCTTAGGCTAAGGCTAGGGCTTCCCTAGCCTAAGGCTAGGGCACCCCTAGGCTTAGGCTAGGGCACCCCTAGGCTTAGGTATGGAACCCCTAGGCTTAGGTTATGGCACCCCTATGCTTAGGCTAGGGCACCCCTAGATGTAGGCTAGGGCACCCCTTGGCTTAGGCTGGGGCACACCTAGGCTAAGGCTAAGGCTAGGGATCCCCTAACCTAAGGCTAGGGCACTCCTAGGCTTAGACTAGGGCACCGGTAGGCTTAGGCTAGGGCACCTCTAGACTTAGGCTAGGGCACCCGTAGGCTTAGGTTTAGGCTAGGCCACCCCTAGGCTTAGGATAGGGCACACCTAGGCTTAGGGTAGGGCAACCCAAGGCTTAGGCTAAGGGACCCCTGGCTTACGCTAAGGTTAGGGCTCCCCTAGCCTAAGCCTAGGGAACCTCTACGCTTAGGCTAAGGCACCCTAGGCTTTGGTTAGGGCACCCCTAGTCTTAGGCTAGGGCAGCCCTAGGCTTAGGCTAGGAAACCCCTAGGCTTAGGCTAGGGCACCCCTAGACTTAGGCTAAGGCTAGGGCTCCCCTAGCCTAAGGCTAGGGCACCCCTAGGCTTAGGCTTGGGCACCCCTAGGCTTAGGCTAGGGCACCCCTAGGATTAGGCTAGGGCAGCCCTAGGCTGAGGCTAAGCCTAGGGCTCCCCTAGCCTAAGGCTAGGGCACCCATAGGCTTGGGCTTGGGCACCCCTAGGCTTAGGCTAGGGCACCCCTAGGATTAGGCTAAGGCAAGGGCTACCCGAGCCTAAGGCTAGGGCACCCCTCGGTTTAGGCTAGGACCCTCCTATGCTTAGGCTAGGGCACCCATAGGCTTAGGCTAGAACACCCCTAGGCTTAGGCTAGGGCACCCCTAGGCTTAGGCTAAGGCTTGGGCTCCCCTAGTCTAAGGCTAGGGCACCCTTAGGCTTAGACTAGGGCACCCCTAAGCTTAGGCTAGGGCACCCCTAGGGTTAGGCTAGGACACCACTAGGCTTAGGCTAGGGCACCCCTAGGCTTAGGTATGGAACCCCTAGGCTTAGGTTATGGCACCCCTATGCTTACTCTAAGGTTAGGGCTCCCCTAGCCTAAGGCTAGGGCACCTCTACGCTTAGGCTAGGGCACCCTAGGCTTTGGTTAGGGCACCCCTAGGCTTAGGCTAGGGCACTCCTAGGCTTAGGCTAGGGCACCCGTAGGCTTAGGCTTGAGCACCCCTAGGCTTAGGCTAAGGCTAGGGATCCCTGAGCCTAAGGCTAGGGCACCCTAGGTTTAGGCTAGGACCCTCTTAGTCCTAGGCTAGGGCACCCGTAGGCTTAGGCTAGAGCACCCCTAGGCTTAGGCTAGTGCACCCCTAGGCTTAGGCTAGGACACCACTAGGCTTAGGCTAGAGCACCGCTAGGCTTAGGCTAAGGCTAGGGCTTCCCTAGCCTAAGGCTAGGGCACCCCTAGGCTTAGGCTAGGGCACCCCTAGGTTTAGGTATGGAACCCCTAGGCTTAGGTTATGGCACGCCTAAGCTTAGGCTAGTGCACCCCTAGGCTTAGGCTAAGGCTTGGGCTCCCCTAGTCTAAGGCTAGGGCACCCTTAGGCTTAAGCTAGGGCACCCCTAGGCTTAGGCTAGGACACCTCTAGGCTTAGGCTAGGGCACCGCTAGGCTTAGACTAAGGCTAGGGCTTCCCTAGCCTAAGGCTAGGGCACCCCTAAGTTTAGGCTAGGGCACCCCTAGGCTTAGGTATGGAACCCCTAGGCTTAGGTTATGGCACCCCTATGCTTAGACTAGGGCACCCCAAGATGTAGGCTAGGGCACCCCTTGGCTTAGGCTGGGGCACACCTAGGCTTAGGCTAAGTCTAGGGCTCCCCTAGCCTAAGGCTAGGGCACCCCTAGGCTTAGGCTAGGCACCCCTAGACTTAGGCTAGGGCAACCCTAGGCTTAGGCTAGGGCACCCCTAGGCTTAGGCTAGGGCACCCCTAGGCTTAGGCTAAGGCTAGGGCTCCTCTAGCCTAACACTAGGGTATCCCTAGGCTTGGCTAGGGCACCCCTAGATTTAGGCTATGGCACCCCCAAGCTTCGGCTAAGGCGAGGACTCCCCTAGCCTAAGGATAGGGCACCCCTAGGCTTAGAGTAAGGCTAGGGCTCCCCTAGCCTAAGGCTAGGGCACCCCTAAGCTTAGGCTAGGGCACCCCTAGTTTTAGGCTAGGGCACCCCTAGGCTTAGGCTATGGCTAGGGCTCCCCTAGGCTTAGGCTAAGGCACCCCTAGGCTTAGGCTAGGGCACCCCTAGGCTTAGGCTAGGGCACCACTAGGCTTAGGCTAGGGCACCCCTAGGCTTAGGCTAGGGCTCCCCTAGCCTAAGGCTGGGGCACCCCTAGACTCAGGCTATGGCACCCTAGGCTTAGGGTAGGGCAATCCTATGCTAGACAAAGGCTAGGGCTCCCCTAGCCTCAGGCTAGGGCACCCGTAGGCTCAGGCTAGGGCACCCCTAGGCTCAGGATAGGGCATGACTAGGCTTATGCTAAGGCTTGGGCTCCCCTAGACTAAGGCTAGGGCACCCCTAGGTTTAGGCTAGGGCACCCCTAGGCTTAGGTTTAGGCTAGGGCACCCCTAGGCTTAGGCTAGGGCACCCCTAGGCTTAGGCTAGGGCACCCCTAGGCTTAGGCTAGGGCACCCCTAAGCTTAGGCTAGGGCACCCCTACGTTTAGGCTTGGGCACCCCCAAGGTTCGGCTAAGGCGAGGACTCCCCTAGCCTAAGGATAGGGCACCCCTAGGCTTAGACTAAGGCTAGGGCTCCCCTAGCCTAAGGCTAGGGCACCCCTAAGCTTAGGCTAGGGCACCCCTAGGTTTAGGCTATGGCTAGGGCTCCCCTTTCCTACGGCTAGGGCACCCCTAGGCTTAGGCTAAGGCACCCCTAGGCTTAGGCTAGGGCACCCCTAGGCTTAGGCTAGGGCACCCCTAGGCTTAGGCTAGGGCTCCCCTAGCCTAAGGCTGGGGTACCCCAAGACTCAGGCTATGGCACCGTAGGCTTAGACTAGGGCAATCCTATGCTAGACAAAGGCTAGGGCTCCCCTAACCTCGGGCTAGGGCACCCGTAGGATCAGGCTAGGGCACCCCTAGGCTCAGGATAGGGCACGACTAGGCTTACGCTAAGGCTAGTGCTCCCATAGGATCAGTTTAGGGCACCCCTAGGCTTAAACTAGGGCACCCCTTCGCTTAGGCTAAGGCTAGGGCTCCCCTAGACTAAGGCTACGGCACCCCTAGGCTCAGGCTAGGGCACCCCGAGGCTTAGGCTAGGGCACCCGTAGGCTTAGGAAAAGGCTAGGGCTCCCCTACCCTACGGCTAGGGCACCTCTAGGCTTAGGCTAGGGCACCCCTAGGCTTAGGCTAGGGCACCCCTATGCTTAAGATAGGGCTCCCCTAGGCTTATGCTAAGGCTACGGCTTCCCTAGCCCAAGGCTAGTGCAACCCTAGACTCAGGCTATGGCACCCCTAAGCTTAGGCTAGGGCACCCCTAGGCTTAGGCTAGGGCACCCCTAGGCTTAGGCTAGGCCACCCCTAGGCTTAGGCTAGGGCACCACTAGGCTTAGGCTAAGGCTAGGGCACCCCTAGGCTTAGGCTAGGGCACCCCTAGGCTTAGGCTAGGGCACCCCTAGACTCAAGCTAGGGCATCCGTTAGCTTAGGCTAGGGCAATCCTAGGCTTAGGCTAAGTCTAGGGCTCCCCTATCCTCAGGCTAGGGCACCCCTAGGCTCAGGCTGTGGCACCCCTAGGCTTAGGCTAGGGCAATCCTAGGCTAGACTAACGTGAGGGCTCCCCTAGCCTCAGGCTAGGGCACCCCTAGGCTTAGGCTAGGGCACCCCTAGGCTTAGTATAGGGCACCCCTATTCTTAGGCTAGGGCACCCCTAGGTTTAGGCTAGGGCACCCCTAGGCTTAGTATAGGGCACCCCTATTCTTAGGCTAGGGCACCCCTAGGCTTAGGCTAAGGCAAGGACTCCCCTAGCCTATGGCTAGGGCACCCCTAGGCTTAGGCTAGGGCACACCTAGGCTTAGGCAAAGGCAACCCTAGGCTCAGGCTAGGGCACCCCCAGGCTTAGGCTAGGGCACCCCTAGGCTTAAGCTAGGGCACCCGTAGGCTTAGGCTAAGGCTAGGGCTCCACTAGCCTAAGGCTAGGTCACCCCTAGCCTTAGGCTAGGGCACTCCTAGGCTAAGGCTAGGGCTCCCCTAGCCTAAGGCTAGGGCACCCCTAGGCTTTGGCTAGGGCACCCGTAGGCTTAGGCTAGGGCACCCCTAGATTTAGGCTAGGGCACCCCTAGGGTTAGGCTAAGGCTAGGGCTCCCCTAGCCTAAGGCTAGGGCACCCCTAGGCTTGGTCTAGGGCACCCCAAGGCTTAGGCTAAGGCACCCCTAGGCTTATGCTAAGGTTAGGGCTCCCCTAGCCTAAGGCTAGGGCACCTCTATTCTTAGGCTAGGGCACCCCTAGGCTTTGGCTAGGGCACCCCTAGGCTTAGGCTAAGGCTAGGGCTCTCCTAGCCTAAGGCTAGGGCACCCCAAGGCTTAGGCTAGGGCACCCTTAGACTTAGGCTAGGGCACCCCTAGACTTAGGCTAGGGCACACCTAGGCTTAGGCTAAGGCTAGGTCACCCCTAGGCTTATGCTAAGGCACCACTAGGCTTAGTCTAGGGCACCCCTAGGCTTAGGCTAGGGCACCCCTAGGCTTAGGCAAGGGCACCCCAAAGCTGAGGCTAGGGCACCCCTAGGCTTAGGCTAAGGCTAGGGATCCCCTAGCCTTAGGATAACGCTCCACTAACCTTGGCTAGGGCACCCCTAGGCTTAGGCTAAGGCTAGGGCTCCTTTAGGCTTAGGCTAGGGCCCACGTAGCCTTAGGCTCGAGTTCAACTATCCTTAGGCTAGGGCACCCCTAGACTTAGGCTAAGGCTAGGGCTCCCCTAGCCTTATGCTAGGGCTTCCCGAGACCTAGGCTAGGGCTCCGCTAGCCTTAGGCCAGGGCACCCCTAGGCTTTGGCTAAGGCACCCCTACGCTTACGTTAGGGCACACCTAGGCTTAGGCTAGGGCACCCCTAGCCTTAGGCTAAGGCTACGGCTCCCCTAGTCTAAGGCTAGGGCACCCCTAGGCTCAGACTAGGGCACCCCTAGGCTTAGGCTAGGGCACCCCTAGCCTTAGGCTAGGGCTCCCCTAGGCTTAGGCTAAGGCTAGGGCAAACCTAGGCTTAGGCTAGGGCACCCCAAGGCTTAGGCTAGCGAACCCCTAGACTAAGGCTAGGGCACCCCTAGGCTTAGGCTAGGGCACCCCTAGTCTTAGGCTAGGGCACCCCTACACTTAGGCTAAGGCAACGGCTCCCCTAGCCTCAGGCAAGGGCACCCCTAGACTCAGGCTAGGGCACCCGTTACCTTAGGCTAGGACAATCCTAGGCTTAGGCTAAGTCTAGGGTTCCCCTATCCTCAGGCTAGGGCACCCCTAGGCTCAGGTTAGGGCTCCCCTATTCTAAGGCTAGGGCACCCCAAGGCTTAGGCTAGGGCACCCCTAGTCTTAGGCTAGGGCTTCCCTAGGCTTAGGCTAAGGCTGCGGCTCCCCTTGCCTCAGGCTAGTGCACCCCTAGACTCAGGCTATGGCACCCCTAGGCTTAGGCTAGGGCAATCCTAGGCTAGACTAACGTTAGGGCTCCCCTAGCTTCAGGCAAGGGCACCCGTAGGCTCAGGCTAAGGCACCCTTAAACTCAGGCTAGGGCATCCCTAGACTTAGGCTAGGGCACCCCTAGGCTTAGGCTAAGGCTAGGTCAACCCTAGGCTTAGGCTAAGGCACCACTAGGCTTAGGCTAGGGCACCCCAAGACTTAGGCAAGCGCACCCCTAGGCTGAGGCTAGTGCACCCCTAAGCTGAGGCTAGGGCACCCCTAGGCTTAGGCTAAGGCTAGGGCTCCCCTAGCCTAAGGCTAGGGCACCCCTAGGCTTAAGCTAGGGCACCTGTAGGCTTAGGCTAAGGCTAGGGCTCCCCTAGCCTAAGGCTAGGGCAACTCTAGGCTTAGGCTAGGGAACCCCTAGGCTTAGGCTAAGGCTAGGGCTCCCCTAGCCTAAGGCTAGGGCACCCCTAGGCTTAAGCTAGGGCACACATAGGCTTAGGCTAAGGCTAGGGCACCCCTAGCCTAAGGCTAGGGCACCCCTAGACTTTGGCTAGGGCACCCGTAGGCTTAGGATAGGGAACTTCTAAGTTTAGTCTAGGGCACCCCTAGGCTTAGGCTAAGGCTAGGGCTCCCCTAGCCTAAGGCTAGGGCACCCCTAGGCTTAATTTAGGGCATCCCTAGGCTTAGGTTAGGGCACTCCTAGGCTTAAGCTAGGGCACCCCTAGGCTTAGGCTAAGGCTAGGGATCCCCTAGCCTAAGGCTAGGGCACTCCTAGGCTTAGGCTAGGGCACCCGTAGGCTTAGGCTAGGGCACCTCAAAACTTAGGCTAGGGCACCCCTAGGCTTAGGTTTAGGCTAGGACACCCCTAGGCTTAGGCTAGGGCACCCCTAGGCTTAGGGTAGGGCAACCCAAGGCTTATGCTAAGGCACCCCTGGCTTACGCTAAGGTTAGGGCTCCCCTAGCCTAAGGCTAGGGCACCTCTACGCTTAGGCTAAGGCACCCTAGGCTTTGGTTAGGGCACCCCTAGTCTTAGACTAGGGCACCCCTAGGCTTATGCTTGGGCACCCCTAGGCTTAGGCTAGGGCACCCCTAGGATTAGGCTAGGGCAGGCCTAGGCTTAAGCTAAGCCTAGGGCTCCCCTAGCCTAAGGCTAGGGCACCCATAGGCTTGGGCTAGGGCACCCCTAGGCTTAGGCTAGGGCACCCCTAGGATTAGGCTAAGGCTAGGCCTACCCGAGCCTAAGGCTAGGGCACCCCTAGGTTTAGGCTAGGACCCTCCTAGGCTTAGGCTAGGGCACCCGTAGGCTTAGGCTAGAACACCCCTAGGCTTAGGCCAGGGCACCCCTAGGCTTAGGCTAAGGCTTGGGCTCCCCTTGTCTAAGGCTAGGGAACCCTTAGGCTTAGACTAGGGCACCCCTAGGCTTAGGCTAGGGCACCCCTAGGCTTAAGCTAGGGCACCCCTAGGCTTAGGCTAGGACACCACGAGGCTTAGGCTAGGGCACCGCTAGGCTTAGGCTAAGGCTAGGGCTTCCCTAGCCTAAGGCTAGGGCACCACTAGGCTTAGGCTAGGGCACCCCTAGGCTTAGGTATGGAACCCCTAGGCTTAGGTTATGGCACCCCTATGCTTACGCTAAGGCTAGGGCTTCCCTAGCCTAAGGCTAGGGCACCTCTACGCTTAGCCTAGGGCACCCTAGGCTTTGGTTAGGGCACCCCTACGCTTAGGCTGGGGCACTCCTAGGCTTAGGCTAGGGCACCCGTAGGCTTAGGCTAGAGCACCCCTAGGCTTATGCTAAGGCTAGGGCTCCCTGAGCCTAAAGCTAGGGCACCCCTAGGTTTAGGCTAGGACCCTCCTAGGCCTAGGCTAGGACACCCGTAGGCTTAGGCTAGAGCACCCCTAGGCTTAGGCTAGGGCACCCCTAGGCTTAGGCTAAGGCTTGGGCTCCCCTAGTCTAAGGCTAGGGCACCCTTAGGCTTAAGCTAGGGCACCCCTTGGCTTAGGCTAGGACACCACTAGGCTTAGGCTAGGGCACCGCTAGGCTTAGGCTAGGACACCGCTAGGCTTAGGCTAAGGCTAGGGCTTCCCTAGCCTAAGGCTAGGGCACCCCTAGGCTTAGGCTAAGGCACCCCTAGGCTTAGGTATGGAACCCCTAGGCTTAGGTTATGGCACCCCTATGCTTAGGCTAGGGCACCCCTAGATGTAGGCTAGGCCACCCCTAGGCTTAGTATAGGGCACCCCTATTCTTAGGCTAGGGCACCCCTAGGCTTAGGCTAGGGCACCCCTAGGCTTAGTATAGGGCACCCCTAGTCTTAGGCTAGGGCACCCCTAGGCTTAGGCTACGGCAAGGACTCCCCAAGCCTATGGCTAGGGCACCCCTAGGCTTAGGCTAGGGTACACCTAGGCTTAGGCAAAGGCAACCCTAGGCTCAGGCTAGGGCACCCCCAGGCTTAGGCTAGGGCACCCCTAGGCTTAAGCTAGGGCACCCGTAGGCTTAGGCTAAGGCTAGTGCTCCACTAGCCTAAGGCTAGGGCACCCCTAGGCTTAGGCTAGGGCACCCCTAGGCTTTGGCTAGGGAACCCCTAGGCTTAGGCTAGAGCACCCCTAGGCTTAAGCTAGGGCACCCCTAGGCTTAGGCTAAGGCTAGGGATCCCCTAGCCTAAGGTTAAGGCACTCCTAGGCTAAGGCTAGGGCTCCCCTAGCCTAAGGCTAGGGCACCCCTAGGCTTTGGCTAGGGCACCCGTAGGCTTAGGCTAGGGCACCCCTAGATTTACGCTAGGGCACCCCTAGGGTTAGGCTAAGGCTAGGGCTCCCCTAGCCTAAGGCTAGGGCACCCCTAGGCTTAGTCTAGGGCACCCCAAGGCTTAGGCTAAGGCACCCCTAGGCTTATGCTAAGGTTAGGGCTCCCCTAGCCTAAGGCTAGGGCACCTCTAGGCTTAGGCTAGGGCACCCCTAGGCTTTGGCTAGGGCACCCCTAGGCTTAGGCTAAGGCTAGGGCTCTCCTAGCCTAAGGCTAGGGCACCCCAAGGCTTAGGCTAGGGCACCCCTAGACTTAGGCTAGGGCACCCCTAGACTTAGGCTAGGGCACCCCTAGGCTTATGCTAAGGCTCCACTAGGCTTAGTCTAGGGCACCCCTAGGCTTAGGCTAGGGCACCCCTAGGCTTAGGCAAGGGCACCCCAAAGCTGAGGCTAGGGCACCCCAAGGCTTAGGCTAAGGCTAGGGATCCCCTAGCCTTAGGATAACGCTCCCCTAACCTTGGCTAGGGCACCCCTAGTCTTAGGCTAAGGCTAGGGCTCCCCTAGGCTTAGGCTAGGGCCCACGTAGCCTTAGGCTCGAGCTCCCCTATCCTTAGGCTAGGGCACCCCTAGACTTAGGCTAAGGCTAGGGCTCCCCTAGCCTTATGCTAGGGCTTCCCGAGACCTAGGCTAGGGCTCCGCTAGCCTTAGGCCAGGGCACCCCTAGGCTTTGGCTAAGGCACCCCTACGCTTAGGTTAGGGCACACCTAGGCTTAGGCTAGGGCACCCCTAGCCTTAGGCTAAGGCTACGGCTCCCCTAGTCTAAGGCTAGGGCACCCCTAGGCTCAAATAGGGCACCCCTAGGCTTAGGCTAGGGCACCCCTAGCCTTAGGCTAGGGCTCCCCTAGGCTTAGGCTAGGGCTCCCCTAGGCTTAGGCTAAGGCTAGGGCAAACCTAGGCTTAGGCTAGGGCACCCCAAGGCTTAGGCTATCGAACCCCTAGACTAAGGCTAGGGCACCCCTAGGCTTAGGCTAGGGCACCCCTAGTCTTAGGCTAGGGCACCCCTACACTTAGGCTAAGGCAACGGCTCCCCTAGCCTCAGGCAAGGGCACCCCTAGACTCAGGCTAGGGCACCCGTTACCTTAGGCTAGGACAATCCTAGGCTTAGGCTAAGTCTAGGGTTCCCCTATCCTCAGGCTAGGGCACCCCTAGGCTCAGGTTAGGGCTCCCCTAGTCTAAGGCTAGGGCACCCCAAGACTTAGGCTAGGGCACCCCTAGTCTTAGGCTAGGGCTCCCCTAGGCTTAGGCTAAGGCTGCGGCTCCCCTTGCCTCAGGCTAGTGCACCCCTAGACTCAGGCTATGGCACCCCTAGGCTTAGGCTAGGGCAATCCTAGGCTAGACTAACGTTAGGGCTCCCCTAGCTTCAGGCAAGGGCACCCGTAGGCTCAGGCTAAGGCACCCTTAGACTCAGGCTAGGGCATCCCTAGACTTAGGCTAGGGCACCCCTAGGCTTAGGCTAAGGCTAGGTCACCCCTAGGCTTAAGCTAAGGCACCACTAGGCTTAGGCTAGGGCACCCCAAGACTTAGGCTAGCGCACCCCTAGGCTGAGGCTAGTGCACCCCTAAGCTGAGGCTAGGGCACCCCTAGGCTTAGGCTAAGGCTAGGGCTCCCCTAGCCTAAGGCTAGGGCACCCCTTGGCTTAAGCTAGGGCACCTGTAGGCTTAGGCTAAGGCTAGGGCTACCCTAGCCTAAGGCTAGGGCAACTCTAGGCTTAGGCTAGGGAACCCCTAGGCTTAGGCTAAGGCTAGGGCTCCCCTAGCCTAAGGCTAGGGCACCCCTAGGCTTAAGCTAGGGCACACATAGGCTTTGGCTAAGGCTAGGGCACCCCTAGCCTAAGGCTAGGGCACCCCTAGACTTTGGCTAGGGCACCCGTAGGCTTAGGATAGGGAACTTCTAAGTTTAGTCTAGGGCACCCCTAGGCTTAGGCTAAGGCTAGGGCTCCCCTAGCCTAAGGCTAAGGCACCCCTAGGCTTAATTTAGGGCATCCCTAGGCTTAGGTTAGGGCACTCCTAGGCTTAAGCTAGGGCACCCCTAGGCTTAGGCTAAGGCTAGGGATCCCCTAGCCTAAGGCTAGGGCACTCCTAGGCTTAGGCTAGGGTACCCGTAGGCTTAGGCTAGGGCACCTCTAGACTTAGGCTAGGGCACCCCTAGGCTTAGGTTTAGGCTAGGGCACCCCTAGGCTTAGGCTAGGGCACCCTAGGCTTTGGTTAGGGCACCCCTAGGCTTAGGCTAGGGCACTCCTAGGCTTAGGCTAGGGCACCCGTAGGCTTAGGCTAGAGCACCCCTAGGCTTAGGCTAAGGCTAGGGCTCCCTGAGCCTAAGGCTAGGGCACCCCTAGGTTTAGGCTAGGACCCTCCTAGGCCTACGCTAGGACACACGTAGGCTTAGGCTAGAGCACCCTTAGGCTTAGGCTAGGGCACCCCTAGGCTTAGGCTAAGGTTTGGGTTCCCCTAGTCTAAGGCTAGGGCACCCTTAGGCTTAAGCTAGGGCACCCCTAGGCTTAGGCTAGGACACCACTAGGCTTAGGCTAGGGCACCGCTAGGCTTAGGCTAGGACACCGCTAGGCTTAGGCTAAGGCTAGGGCTTTCCTAGCCTAAGGCTAGGGCACCCCTAGGCTTAGGTATGGAACCCCTAGGCTTAGGTTATGGCACCCCTATGCTTAGGCTAGGGCACCCCTAGATGTAGGCTAGGGCACCCCTAGGCTTAGGCTGGGGCACACCTAGGCTTAGGCTAAGTCTAGGGCTCCCCTAGCCTAAGGCTAGGGCACCCCTAGGCTTAGGCTAGGCACCCCTAGACTTAGGCTAGGGTAACCCTAGGCTTATGCTAGGGCACCCCTAGGCTTATGTTAGGGCACCCCTAGGCTTAGGCTAAGGCTAGGGCTCCTCTAGCCTAACACTAGGGCATCCCTAGGCTTGGCTAGGGCACCCCTAGGTTTAGGCTAGGGCACCCCCAAGCTTCGGCTAAGGCGAGGACTCCCCTAGCCTAAGGATAGGGCACCCCTAGGCTTAGACTAAGGCTAGGGCTCCCCTAGCCTAAGGCTAGGGCACCCCTAAGCTTAGGCTAGGGCACCCCTAGTTTTAGGCTAGGGCACCCCTAGGCTTAGGCTATGGCTAGGACTCCCCTGGCCTACGGCTACGGCACCCCTAGGCTTAGGCTAAGGCACCCCAAGGCTTAGGCTAGGGCACCCCTAGGCTTAGGCTAGGGCACCCCTAGGCTTAGGCTAGGGCACCCCTAGGCTTAGGCTAGGGCTCCCCTAGCCTAAGACTGGGGCACCCCTAGACTCAGGCTATGGCACCGTAGGCTTAGGCTAGGGCAATCCTATGCTAGACAAAGGCTAGGGCTCCCCTAGCCTCAGGCTAGGGCACCCGTAGGCTCAGGCTAGGGCACCCCTAGGCTCAGGATAGGGCATGACTAGGCTTACGCTAAGCCTAGGGCTCCCCTAGACTAAGGCTAGGGCACCCCTAGGTTTCGGCTAGGGCACCCCTAGGCTTAGGTTTAGGTTAGGGCACCCCTAGGCTTAGGCTAGGGCACCCATAGGCTTAGGCTAGGGCAACCCAAGGCTTAGGCTAAGGCACTCCTAGGCTTACGCTAAGGTTAGGGCTCCCTGGCCTAAGGCTAGGGCACCTCTACGCTTAGGCTAGGGCACCCTAGGCTTTGGTTAGGGCACCCCTAGGCTTAGGCTAGTGCAGTCCTAGGCTTAGGCTAGGGCAGCCCTAGGCTTAGGCTAGGGCACCCCTAGGCTTAGGCTAGGGCACCCCTAGGCTTAGGCTAAGGCTAGGGCTCCCCTAGCCTAAGGCTAGGGCACCCCTAGGCTTAGGCTTGGGCACCCCTAGGCTTAGGCTAGGGCACCCCTAGGATTAGGCTAGGGCAGCCCTAGGCTTAGGCTAAGTCTAGGGCTCCCCTAGCCTAAGGCTAGGGCACCCATAGGCTTGGGCTAGGGCACCCCTAGTCTTAGGCTAGGGTAACCCTAGGATTAGGCTAAGGCTAGGGCTCCCCGAGCCTAAGGCTAGGGCACCCCTAGGTTTAGGCTAGGACCCTCCTAGGCTTAGGCTAGGGCACCCGTAGGCTTAGGCTAGAGCACCCCTAGGCTTAGGCTAGGGCACCCCTAGGCTTAATCTAAGGCTAGGGCACCCCTAGGCTTATGCTAGGGCACCCCTAGGCTTAGGCTAGGGCTCCCCTAGGCTTAGGTATGGAACCCCTAGGCTTAGGTTATGGCACCCCTATGCTTAGGCTTGGGCACGCCTAGATGTAGGCTAGGGCACCCCTAGGCTTAAGCTGGGGCACACCTAGGCTTAGGCTAAGTCTAGGGCTCACCTAGCCTAAGGCTAGCGCACCCCTAGTCTTAGGCTAGGCACCCCTAGACTTAGGCTAGGGCAACCCTAGGCTTAGGCTACGGCACCCCTAGGCTTAGTCTACGGCACCCCTAGGCTTAGGCTAAGGCTAGGGCTCCTCTAGCCTAACACTAGGGCATCCCTAGGCTTGGCTAGGGCAGCCCTAGGCTTAGGTTAGGGCTCCCCTACGTTTAGGCTAGGGCACCCCCAAGGTTCGTCTAAGGCGAGGACTCCCCTAGCCTAAGGATAGGGCACCCCTAGGCTTAGACTAAGGCTAGGGCTCCCCTAGCCTAAGGCTAGGGCACCCCTAAGCTTAGGCTAGTGCACCCCTAGGTTTAGGCTAGAGCACCCCTAGGCTTAGGCTATGGCTAGGGTTCCCCTTTCCTATGGCTAGGGCACCCCTAGGCTTAGGCTAAGGCACCCCTAGGCTTAGGCTAGTGCACCCCTAGGCTTAGGCTAGGGCACCCCTAGGCTTAGGCTAGGGCTCCCCTAGCCTCAGGCTGGGGCACCCCTAGACTCAGGCTATGGCACCGTAGGCTTAGGCTAGGGCAATCCTATGCTAGAAAAAGGCTAGGGCTCCCCTAGCCTCAGGCTAGGGCACCCGTAGGCTCAGGCTAGGGCACACCTAGGCTCAGGATAGGACACGACTAGGCTTACGCTAAGGCTAGGGCTCCCATAGGATCAGTCTAGGGCACCCCTAGGTTTAAATTAGGGCACCCCTTGGCTTTGGCTAAGGCTAGGGCTCCCCTAGCCTAAGGCTACGGCACCCCTAGGCTCAGGCTAGGGAACCCCGAGGCTTAGGCTAGGGCACCCCTAGGCTTAGGAAAAGGATAGGGCTCCCCTACCCTACGGCTAGGGCACCTCTAGGCTTAGGCTAGGGCACCCCTAGGCTTAGGCTAGGGCACCCTTAGACTTAAGATAGAGCTCCCCTAGGCTTAGGCTAAGGCTAGGGCTAACCTAGGCTTAGGCTAGGGAACCCCTAGGCTTAAGATAGGGCTCCCCTAGGCTTAGGCTAAGGCTACGGCTTCCCTAGCCTCAGGCTAGTGCACCCCTAGACTCAGGCTATGGCACCCCTAAGCTTAGGCTAGGGCACGCCTAGGCTTTGCTAGGGCACCCCTAGACTTAGGCTAGGCCACCCCTAGGCTTAGGCTAGGGCACCCCTAGGCTTAGGCTAAGGCTAGGGCTAACCTAGGCTTAGGTTAGGGCACCCCTAGGCTTAGGCTAGGGAACCCCTATACTAAGGCTAGGGCACCCCTAGACTTAGGCTAGGGTACCCCTAGGCTTAGGCAAGGGCACCCCTACACTTAGGCTAAGGCAACGGCTCCCCTAGCCTCAGGCAAGGGCACCCCTAGACTCAGGCTAGGGCATCCGTTAGTTTAGGCTAGGGCAATCCTAGTCTTAAGCTAAGTCTAGGGCTCCCCTATCCTCAGGCTAGGGCACCCCTAGGCTCAGGCTGTGGCACCCCTAGTCTTAGGCTAGGGCACCCCTAGGCTTAGGCTAAGGCAAGGACTCCCCTAGCCTATGGCTAGGGCACCCCTAGGCTTAGGCTAGGGCACCCCTAGGCTTCGGCAAAGGCACCCCTAGGCTCAGGCTAGGGCACTCCCAGGCTTAGGCTAGGGCACCCCTAGGCTTAAGCTAGGGTACCCGTAGGCTTAGGCTAAGGCTAGGGCTCCACTAGCCTAAGGCTAGGGCACCCCTAGGCTTAGGCTAGGGCACCCCTAGGCTTTGGCTAGAGCACCCGTAGGCTTAGGCTAGGGCACCTCTAGACTTAGGCTAGGGCACCCCTAGGCTTAGGTTTAGGCTAGGGCACCCCTAGGCTTAGGCTAGGGCACCCCTAGGCTTAGGGTAGGGCAACCCAAGGCTTAGGCTAAGGCACCCCTGGCTTACGCTAAGGTTAGGGCTCCCTTAGCCTAAGGCTAGGGCACCTCTACGCTTAGGCTAAGGCACCCTAGGCTTTGGTTAGGGCACCCCTAGGCTTAGGCTAGGGCACTCCTAGGCTTAGGCTAGGGCAGCCCTAGGCTTAGGCTAGGGCAGCCCTAGGCTTAGGCTAGGGCACCCAAGGCTTAGGCTAGGGCACCCCTAGGCTTAGGCTAAGGCTAGGGCTCCCCTAGCCTAAGGCTAGGGCACCCATAGGCTTGGGCTAGGGCACCCCTAGGCTTAGGCTAGGGCACCCCTAGGATTAGGCTAAGGCTAGGGCTACCCGAGCCTAAGGCTAGGGCACCCCTAGGTTTAGGCTAGGACCCTCCTAGGCTTAGGCTAGGGCACCCGTAGGCTTAGGCTAGAACACCCCTAGGCTTAGGCCAGGGCACCCCTAGGCTTAGGCTAAGGCTTGGGCTCCCCTAGGCTTAGGCTAAGGCTAGGGCTCCCCTAGCCTAAGGCTAGGGCACCCATAGGCTTGGGCTAGGGCACCCCTAGGCTTAGGCTAGGGCACCCCTAGGATTAGGTTTAGGCTAGGGCTACCCGAGCCTAAGGCTAGGGCACCCCTAGGTTTAGGCTAGGACCCTCCTAGGCTTAGGCTAGGGCACCCGTAGGCTTAGGCTAGAACACCCCTAAGCTTAGGCCAGGGCACCCCTAGGCTTAGGCTAAGGCTTGGGCTCCCCTAGTCTAAGGCTAGGGAACCCTTAGGCTTAGACTAGGGCACCCCTAGGCTTAGGCTAGGGCACCCCTAGGCTTAAGCTAGGGCACCCCTAGGCTTAGGCTACGACACCACTAGGCTTAGGCTAGGGCACCGCTAGGCTTAGGCTAAGGCTAGGGCTTCCCTAGCCTAAGGCTAGGGCACCACTAGGCTTAGGCTAGGGCACCCCTAGGCTTAGGTATGGAACCCCTAGGCTTAGGTTATGGCACCCCTATGCTTACGCTAAGGCTAGGGCTTCCCTAGCCTAAGGCTAGGGCACCTCTACGCTTAGCCTAGGGCACCCTAGGCTTTGGTTAGGGCACCCCTAGGCTTAGGCTAGGGCACTCCTAGGCTTAGGCTAGGGCACCCGTAGGCTTAGGCTAGAGCACCCCTAGGCTTAGGCTAAGGCTAGGGCTCCTTGAGCCTAAGGCTAGGGCACCCCTAGGTTTAGGCTAGGACCCTCCTAGGCCTACGCTAGGACACCCGTAGGCTTAGGCTAGAGCACCCCTAGGCTTAGGCTAGGGCACCCCTAGGCTTAGGCTAAGGTTTGGGCTCCCCTAGTCTAAGGCTAGGGCACCCTTAGGCTTAAGCTAGGGCACCCCTAGGCTTAGGCTAGTACACCACTAGGCTTAGGCTAGGGCACCGCTAGGCTTAGGCTAGGACACCGCTAGGCTTAGGCTAAGGCTAGGGCTTCCCTAGCCTAAGGCTAGGGCACCCCTAGGCTTAGGCTAGGGCACCCCTAGGCTTAGGTATGGAACCCCTAGGCTTAGGTTATGGCACCCCTATGCTTAGGCTAGGGCACCCCTAGATGTAGGCTAGGGCAGCCCTAGGCTTAGGCTGGGGCACACCTAGGCTTAGGCTAGGCACCCCTAGACTTAGGCTAGGGTAACCCTAGGCTTAGGCTAGGGCACCCCTAGGCTTATGTTAGGGCACCCCTAGGCTTAGGCTAAGGCTAGGGCTCCTCTAGCCTAACACTAGGGCATCCCTAGACTTGGCTAGGGCACCCCTAGGTTTAGGCTAGGGCACCCCCAAGCTTCGGCTAAGGCGAGGACTCCCCTAGCCTAAGGCTAGGGCACCCCTAAGCTTAGGCTAGGGCACCCCTAGTTTTAGGCTAGGGCACCCCTAGGCTTAGGCTATGGCTAGGACTCCCCTGGCCTACGGCTACGGCACCCCTAGGCTTAGGCTAAGGCACCCCAAGGCTTAGGCTAGGGCACCCCTAGGCTTAGGCTAGGGCACCCCTAGGCTTAGGCTAGGGCACCCCTAGGCTTAGGCTAGGGCTCCCCTACACTTAGGCTAAGGCAACGGCTCCCCTAGCCTCAGGCAAGGGCACCCCTAGACTCAGGCTAGGGCATCCGTTAGTTTAGGCTAGGGCAATCCTAGTCTTAAGCTAAGTCTAGGGCTCCCCTATCCTCAGGCTAGGGCACCCCTAGGCTCAGGCTGTGGCACCCCTAGTCTTAGGCTAGGGCACCCCTAGGCTTAGGCTAAGGCAAGGACTCCCCTAGCCTATGGCTAGGGCACCCCTAGGCTTAGGCTAGGGCACCCCTAGGCTTCGGCAAAGGCACCCCTAGGCTCAGGCTAGGGCACTCCCAGGCTTAGGCTAGGGCACCCCTAGGCTTAAGCTAGGGTACCCGTAGGCTTAGGCTAAGGCTAGGGCTCCACTAGCCTAAGGCTAGGGCACCCCTAGGCTTAGGCTAGGGCACCCCCAGGCTTTGGCTAGAGCACCCGTAGGCTTAGGCTAGGGCACCTCTAGACTTAGGCTAGGGCACCCCTAGGCTTAGGTTTAGGCTAGGGCACCCCTAGGCTTAGGCTAGGGCACCCCTAGGCTTAGGGTAGGGCAACCCAAGGCTTAGGCTAAGGCACCCCTGGCTTACGCTAAGGTTAGGGCTCCCTTAGCCTAAGGCTAGGGCACCTCTACGCTTAGGCTAAGGCACCCTAGGCTTTGGTTAGGGCACCCCTAGGCTTAGGCTAGGGCACTCCTAGGCTTAGGCTAGGGCAGCCCTAGGCTTAGGCTAGGGCAGCCCTAGGCTTAGGCTAGGGCACCCCAAGGCTTAGGCTAGGGCACCCCTAGGCTTAGGCTAAGGCTAGGGCTCCCCTAGCCTAAGGCTAGGGCACCCATAGGCTTGGGCTAGGGCACCCCTAGGCTTAGGCTAGGGCACCCCTAGGATTAGGCTAAGGCTAGGGCTACCCGAGCCTAAGGCTAGGGCACCCCTAGGTTTAGGCTAGGACCCTCCTAGGCTTAGGCTAGGGCACCCGTAGGCTTAGGCTAGAACACCCCTAGGCTTAGGCCAGGGCACCCCTAGGCTTAGGCTAAGGCTTGGGCTCCCCTAGGCTTAGGCTAAGGCTAGGGCTCCCCTAGCCTAAGGCTAGGGCACCCATAGGCTTGGGCTAGGGCACCCCTAGGCTTAGGCTAGGGCACCCCTAGGATTAGGTTTAGGCTAGGGCTACCCGAGCCTAAGGCTAGGGCACCCCTAGGTTTAGGCTAGGACCCTCCTAGGCTTAGGCTAGGGCACCCGTAGGCTTAGGCTAGAACACCCCTAAGCTTAGGCCAGGGCACCCCTAGGCTTAGGCTAAGGCTTGGGCTCCCCTAGTCTAAGGCTAGGGAACCCTTAGGCTTAGACTAGGGCACCCCTAGGCTTAGGCTAGGGCACCCCTAGGCTTAAGCTAGGGCACCCCTAGGCTTAGGCTACGACACCACTAGGCTTAGGCTAGGGCACCGCTAGGCTTAGGCCAAGGCTAGGGCTTCCCTAGCCTAAGGCTAGGGCACCACTAGGCTTAGGCTAGGGCACCCCTAGGCTTAGGTATGGAACCCCTAGGCTTAGGTTATGGCACCCCTATGCTTACGCTAAGGCTAGGGCTTCCCTAGCCTAAGGCTAGGGCACCTCTACGCTTAGCCTAGGGCACCCTAGGCTTTGGTTAGGGCACCCCTAGGCTTAGGCTAGGGCACTCCTAGGCTTAGGCTAGGGCACCCGTAGGCTTAGGCTAGAGCACCCCTAGGCTTAGGCTAAGGCTAGGGCTCCCTGAGCCTAAGGCTAGGGCACCCCTAGGTTTAGGCTAGGACCCTCCTAGGCCTACGCTAGGACACCCGTAGGCTTAGGATAGAGCACCCCTAGGCTTAGGCTAGGGCACCCCTAGGCTTAGGCTAAGGTTTGGGCTCCCCTAGTCTAAGGCTAGGGCACCCTTAGGCTTAAGCTAGGGCACCCCTAGGCTTAGGCTAGTACACCACTAGGCTTAGGCTAGGGCACCGCTAGGCTTAGGCTAGGACACCGCTAGGCTTAGGCTAAGGCTAGGGCTTCCCTAGCCTAAGGCTAGGGCACCCCTAGGCTTAGGCTAGGGCACCCCTAGGCTTAGGTATGGAACCCCTAGGCTTAGGTTATGGCACCCCTATGCTTAGGCTAGGGCACCCCTAGATGTAGGCTAGGGCACCCCTAGGCTTAGGCTGGGGCACACCTAGGCTTAGGCTAGGCACCCCTAGACTTAGGCTAGGGTAACCCTAGGCTTAGGCTAGGGCACCCCTAGGCTTATGTTAGGGCACCCCTAGGCTTAGGCTAAGGCTAGGGCTCCTCTAGCCTAACACTAGGGCATCCCTAGACTTGGCTAGGGCACCCCTAGGTTTAGGCTAGGGCACCCCCAAGCTTCGGCTAAGGCGAGGACTCCCCTAGCCTAAGGCTAGGGCACCCCTAAGCTTAGGCTAGGGCACCCCTAGTTTTAGGCTAGGGCACCCCTAGGCTTAGGCTATGGCTAGGACTCCCCTGGCCTACGGCTACGGCACCCCTAGGCTTAGGCTAAGGCACCCCAAGGCTTAGGCTAGGGCACCCCTAGGCTTAGGCTAGGGCACCCCTAAGCTTAGGCTAGGGCACCCCTAGGCTTAGGCTAGGGCTCCCCTAGCCTAAGACTGGGGCACCCCTAGACTCAGGCTATGGCACCGTAGGCTTAGGCTAGGGCAATCCTATGCTAGACAAAGGCTAGGGCTCCCTAGCCTCAGGCTAGGGCACCCGTAGGCTCAGGCTAGGGCACCCCTAGGCTCAGGATAGGGCACGACTAGGCTTACGCTAAGCCTAGGGCTCCCCTAGACTAAGGCTAGGGCACCCCTAGGTTTAGGCTAGGGCACCCCTAGGCTTAGGTTAGGGCACCCCTAGGCTTAGGCTAGGGCACCCCTAGGCTTAGGCTAGGGCACCCCTAGGCTTAGGCTAAGGCTAGGGCTCCCCTAGCCTAAGGCTAGGGCACCCCTAGGCTTAGGCTTGGGCACCCCTAGGCTTAGGCTAGGGCACCCCTAGGATTAGGCTAGGGCAGCCCTAGGCTTAGGCTAAGTCTAGGGCTCCCCTAGCCTAAGGCTAGGGCACCCATAGGCTTGGGCTAGGGCACCCCTAGTCTTAGGCTAGGGTAACCCTAGGATTAGGCTAAGGCTAGGGCTCCCCGAGCCTAAGGCTAGGGCACCCCTAGGTTTAGGCTAGGACCCTCCTAGGCTTAGGCTAGTGCACCCGTAGGCTTAGGCTAGAGCAGCCCTAGGCTTAGGCTAGGGCACCCCTAGGCTTAATCTAAGGCTTGGGCTCCCCTAGTCTCAGGCTAGGGCACCCTTAGGCTTAGACTAGGGCACCCCTAGGCTTAGGCTAGGGCACCCCTAGGCTTAAGCTAGGGCACCCCTAGGCTTAGGCTAGGACACCACTAGGCTTAGGCTAGGGCACCGCTAGGCTTAGGCTAAGGCTAGGGCTAACCGAGCCTAAGGCTAGGGCACCCCTAGGCTTAGGCTAGGGCACCCCTAGGCTTAGGCTAGGGCTCCCCTAGGCTTAGGTATGGAACCCCTAGGCTTAGGTTATGGCACCCCTATGCTTAGGCTTGGGCACGCCTAGATGTAGGCTAGGGCACCCCTAGGCTTAACCTGGGGCACACCTAGGCTTAGGCTTAGTCTAGGGCTCCCCTTGCCTAAGGCTAGCGCACCCCTAATCTTAGGCTAGGCACCCCTAGACTTAGGCTAGGGCAACCCTAGGCTTAGGCTACGGCACCCCTAGGCTTAGTCTACGGCACCCCTAGGCTTAGGCTAAGGCTAGGGCTCCTCTAGCCTAACACTAGGGCATCCCTAGGCTTGGCTAGGGCAGCCCTAGGCTTAGGTTAGGGCACCCCTACGTTTAGGCTAGGGCACCCCCAAGGTTCGTCTAAGGCGAGGACTCCCCTAGCCTAAGGCTAGGGCACCCCTAAGCTTAGGCTAGTGCACCCCTAGGTTTAGGCTAGAGCACCCCTAGGCTTAGGCTATGGCTAGGGCTCCCCTTTCCTACGGCTAGGGCACCCCTAGGCTTAGGCTAAGGCACCCCTAGGCTTAGGCTAGGGCACCCCTAGGTTTAGGCTAGGGCACCCCTAGGCTTAGGCTAGGGCTCCCCTAGCCTCAGGCTGGGGCACCCCTAGACTCAGGCTATGGCACCGTAGGCTTAGGCTAGGGCAATCCTATGCTAGACAAAGGCTAGGGCTCCCCTAGCCTCAGGCTAGGGCAACCCGTAGGCTCAGGCTAGGGCACACCTAGGCTCAGGATAGGACACGACTAGGCTTACGCTAAGGCTAGGGCTCCCATAGGATCAGTCTAGGGCACCCCTAGGCTTAAATTAGGGCACCCCTTGGCTTTGGCTAAGGCTAGGGCTCCCCTAGCCTAAGGCTACGGCACCCCTAGGCTCAGGCTAGGGCACCCCGAGGCTTAGGCTAGGGCACCCCTAGGCTTAGGAAAAGGATAGGGCTCCCCTACCCTACGGCTAGGGCACCTCTAGGCTTAGGCTAGGGCACCCCTAGACTCAGGCTAGTGCACCCCTAGACTCAGGCTATGGCACCCCTAAGCTTAGGCTAGGGCACGCCTAGGCTTAGGCTAGGGCACCCCTAGGCTTAGGCTAGGCCACCCCTAGGCTTAGGCTAGGGCACCCCTAGGCTTAAGCTAAGGCTAGGGCTAACCTAGGCTTAGGTTAGGGCACCCCTAGGCTTAGGCTAGGGAACCCCTATACTAAGGCTAGGGCACCCCTAGACTTAGGCTAGGGTACCCCTAGGCTTAGGCTAGGGCACCCCTACACTTAGGCTAAGGCAACGGCTCCCCTAGCCTCAGGCAAGGGCACCCCTAGACTCAGGCTAGGGCATCCGTTTGTTTAGGCTAGGGCAATCCTAGTCTTAAGCTAAGTCTAGGGCTCCCCTATCCTCAGGCTAGAGCACCCCTAGGCTCAGGCTGTGGCACCCCTAGTCTTAGGCTAGGGCACCCCTAGGCTTAGGCTAAGGCAAGGACTCCCCTAGCCTATGGCTAGGGCACCCCTAGGCTTAGGCTAGGGCACCCCTAGGCTTCGGCAAAGGCACCCCTAGGCTCAGGCTAGGGCACCCCCAGGCTTAGGCTAGGGCACCCCTAGGCTTAAGCTAGGGCACCCGAAGGCTTAGGCTAAGGCTACGGCTCCACTAGCCTAAGGCTAGGGCACCCCTAGGCTTAGGCTAGGGCACCCCTAGGCTTTGGCTAGGGAACCCCTAGGCTTAGGCTAGAGCACCCCTAGGCTTAAGCTAGGGCACGCTAGGCTTAGGCTAAGGCTAGGGATCCCCTAGCCTAAGGCTAGGGCACCCCTAGGCTTTGGTTAGGGCACCCGTAGGCTTAGGCTAGGGCACCCCTAGACTTAGGCTAGGGCACCCCTAGGCTTCGGCAAAGGCACCCCTAGGCTCAGGCTAGGGCACTCCCAGGCTTAGGCTAGGGCACCCCTAGGCTTAAGCTAGGGTACCCGTAGGCTTAGGCTAAGGCTAGGGCTCCACTAGCCTAAGGCTAGGGCACCCATAGGCTTAGGCTAGGGCACCCCTAGGCTTTGGCTAGGGAACCCCTAGGCTTAGGCTAGAGCACCCGTAGGCTTAGGCTAGGGCACCTCTAGACTTAGGCTAGGGCACCCCTAGGCTTAGGTTTAGGCTAGGGCACCCCTAGGCTTAGGCTATGGCACCCCTAGGCTTAGGGTAGGGCAACCCAAGGCTTAGGCTAAGGCACCCCTGGCTTACGCTAAGGTTAGGGCTCCCTTAGCCTAAGGCTAGGGCACCTCTACGCTTAGGCTAAGGCACCCTAGGCTTTGGTTAGGGCACCCCTAGGGCTTAGGCTAGGGCACTCCTAGGCTTAGGCTAGGGCAGCCCTAGGCTTAGGCTAGGGCAGCCCTAGGCTTAGGCTAGGGCACCCCAAGGCTTAGGCTAGGGCACCCCTAGGCTTAGGCTAAGGCTAGGGCTCCCCTAGCCTAAGGCTAGGGCACCCATAGGCTTGGGCTAGGGCACCCCTAGGCTTAGGCTAGGGCACCCCTAGGATTAGGCTAAGGCTAGGGCTACCCGAGCCTAAGGCTAGGGCACCCCTAGGTTTAGGCTAGGACCCTCCTAGGCTTAGGCTAGGGCACCCGTAGGCTTAGGCTAGAACACCCCTAGGCTTAGGCCAGGGCACCCCTAGGCTTAGGCTAAGGCTTGGGCTCCCCTAGGCTTAGGCTAAGGCTAGGGCTCCCCTAGCCTAAGGCTAGGGCACCCATAGGCTTGGGCTAGGGCACCCCTAGGCTTAGGCTAGGGCACCCCTAGGATTAGGCTTAGGCTAGGGCTACCCGAGCCTAAGGCTAGGGCACCCCTAGGTTTAGGCTAGGACCCTCCTAGGCTTAGGCCAAGGCACCCGTAGGCTTAGGCTAGAACACCCCTAAGCTTAGGCCAGGGCACCCCTAGGCTTAGGCTAAGGCTTGGGCTCCCCTAGTCTAAGGCTAGGGAACCCTTAGGCTTAGACTAGGGTACCCCTATGCTTAGGCTAGGGCACCCCTAGGCTTAAGCTAGGGCACCCCTAGGCTTAGGCTACGACACCACTAGGCTTAGGCTAGGGCACCCCTAGGCTTAGGCTAAGGCTAGGGCTTCCCTAGCCTAAGGCTAGGGCACCACTAGGCTTAGGCTAGGGCACCCCTAGGCTTAGGTATGGAACCCCTAGGCTTAGGTTATGGCACCCCTATGCTTACGCTAAGGCTAGGGCTTCCCTAGCCTAAGGCTAGGGCACCTCTACGCTTAGCCTAGGGCACCCTAGGCTTTGGTTAGGGCACCCCTAGGCTTAGGCTAGGGCACTCCTAGGCTTAGGCTAGGGCACCCGTAGGCTTAGGCTAGAGCACCCCTAGGCTTAGGCTAAGGCTAGGGCTCCCTGAGCCTAAGGCTAGGGCACCCCTAGGTTTAGGCTAGGACCCTCCTAGGCCTACGCTAGGACACCCGTAGGCTTAGGATAGAGCACCCCTAGGCTTAGGCTAGGGCACCCCTAGGCTTAGGCTAAGGTTTGGGCTCCCCTAGTCTAAGGCTAGGGCACCCTTAGGCTTAAGCTAGGGCACCCCTAGGCTTAGGCTAGTGCACCACTAGGCTTAGGCTAGGACACCGCTAGGCTTAGGCTAGGACACCGCTAGGCTTAGGCTAAGGCTAGGGCTTCCCTAGCCTAAGGCTAGGGCACCCCTAGGCTTAGGCTAGGGCACCCCTAGGCTTAGGTATGGAACCCCTAGGCTTAGGTTATGGCACCCCTATGCTTAGGCTAGGGCACCCCTAGATGTAGGCTAGGGCACCCCTAGGCTTAGGCTGGGGCACACCTAGGCTTAGGCTAGGCACCCCTAGACTTAGGCTAGGGTAACCCTAGGCTTAGGCTAGGGCACCCCTAGGCTTATGTTAGGGCACCCCTAGGCTTAGGCTAAGGCTAGGGCTCCTCTAGCCTAACACTAGGGCATCCCTAGACTTGGATAGGGCACCCTTAGGTTTAGGCTAGGGCACCCCCAAGCTTCGGCTAAGGCGAGGACTCCCCTAGCCTAAGGCTAGGGCACCCCTAAGCTTAGGCTAGGGCACCCCTAGTTTTAGGCTAGGGCACCCCTAGGCTTAGGCTATGGCTAGGACTCCCGTGGCCTACGGCTACGGCACCCCTAGGCTTAGGCTAAGGCACCCCAAGGCTTAGGCTAGGGCAACCCTAGGCTTAGGCTAGGGCACCCCTAGGCTTAGGCTAGGGCACCCCTAGGCTTAGGCTAGGGCTCCCCTAGCCTAAGACTGGGGCACCCCTAGACTCAGGCTATGGCACCGTAGGCTTAGGCTAGGGCAATCCTATGCTAGACAAAGGCTAGGGCTCCCCTAGCCTCAGGCTAGGGCACCCGTAGGCTCAGGCTAGGGCACCCTAGGCTCAGGATAGGGCACGACTAGGCTTACGCTAAGCCTAGGGCTCCCCTAGACTAAGGCTAGGGCACCCCTAGGTTTAGGCTAG